>NC_061521.1:2340000-2577500 GCF_022379125.1 Scophthalmus maximus | reverse complement strand
CTCATTCACCCTCTCCTCAGTCGTCCTCCCACCAGCTGCAGCTGTGGAGGATCTTTGGTCTTGTGACTGGGACCAGCGGAAGTAGAGTGCACTTTCACTTTCACTAAATGTTTCGACAGATTTCCACGCGTTACTGCCTTCACCTGCAAAGCGAGTTTTACAATGGAGGCAATGAATGTTGTCACCGTCCCTTTGGTGAAGTACAGCCACACTTTCGCCTGGTTCACACTCTGCGCCATCGCCACACCGATCAGGTCTGCGTATGTGACGGGCAGCGGGAGCTGCGGCGGACATTTGCAGCGGTAACCGTATCTATACTACGGTCTTTCATGATTTAGTCCCGGGGCCCTTTTGATACCGGATTTCGGTGCCCATCGCTAACTATCAGAGACAAAGGCCCTTCTTCTCTGCCTCTGATTGGCTGAGACCGTGGGATTCTTCTTTGCTGAATGCTGGTGGGGGAAAAAACATAAAGCTACACACACGGACAGACCAGCTTAGAGTTAGGCGGCCAAGGAAAATCTGTAGTCGCACTGCACAGATTTTTGGGCTTAAAAAGGTTGATGACTACTGGTCTGGGCTCTTCCAATAATCCACAGCAAAGTTTGGTTTTCGGCCCAAATAGCAGCAATGTCTTGTGCGAGAGGTGCGTGAAGCGGAACAGAAGGGAGGGGGGGCTAATGAGGGATGTGCCAGCAGGACGGAGGCGGAAGGAAGAGAAGTCTGAAGAGGCGGAGGGTGTCACACATTCCCGGCCTAATGCACGGAGCAATCGATTCCAGCTCACTTCCTGAGCACTGTCCTCGCTTCAAAGGCAGCATGGAGGGAGGTAGGAGAGGAGGGAGGGAGGGAGGGAGGAGAGGAAGAGTGTCTGTGTGTGAAGGAAGGAGGAGGGAGGGAGGGCTGCACTTAACTCCGGAGTGGAGGTGGACAAAGCCGCCAGTGTGTGCTGATGGTGTCTCTCTCTTGATAGCCACGCTCGTTTTTCCCTCTCTCTCTCTCTCTCTCTCTCGCTTCATCCTTCAGCCCCCCTCCTCCTTGGCCACATCTGGCCGACATCTGCTCAGCTCTTAACCGCTCAGCAGATCCAGACCCTCCAAACGGTCTGCACCCCCACCCACCACCACCCTCCCCTCCGCCAGGAAGTTTGGGTGCAATCAAACGTTTAACATGCTGGATACCCCTGCTGGCCTGAACGCCAATCACTCGCACACACACACACACACACACACATCAAGTGTAAGACTATGAGATCTAGCAGAGAACTGGGCGTACAACGAGCGTTCAAAGGAAGCACAGCACGCCTGCCTCAAAATATTGAAAAGGAAACGCAGCAAATATATGGCTTTGAAGCATGATATTGTAGTAAAATGGATAAAGGGATAAACATCCCACAAGTTAGAGAGATGTTCTGCAGGGAAACTGCCAGCAATGCCAACAGGAGTATAGTTGAATCCCTTTGAACATAACATCTACAACAACAACCTCATAAGTATTAATTAAGGGTCATTTTTTTTCGGCCCTGCCCGGCCCTGTGGTACGTCGGGGGTCCCGTCCCGCTGTAACCGCGCTCAGTAGTGGCAGGAATGTGGCGATGGCTGGGGGGGGGGGGGGGGGGGGATGAGTGGGTGGTTTTGGGCCGCGGGTAGCAGGGCGGAGCGGGCAACTAGCCGCTGTGATAACAAGGGGTCAGCGGGAGTGACGTGACAGCGGCGATGGTAGGCGACACAATGTCCACGTTGTCTCTGCGTGGAACATTGGCGAAGGGAGCGCTGTTGTGCAGCATTACATTCTGTGGCACACGGAGGCTCGGCCCACAGTGTTTGGGGAAAGGTTACCAGGTCATTGGGGGGCGGATGGTGGAGGGAAAAGGGAGAAAAATGTACTATTCATATTGAATGGTAAATGATTCACAGCCTACACTATTTCAAATAGTTTTCTCATCTTGTCGCAGTTTTTGTTTGTTGTTTTTGACGTGCAACTCGACGAGCCGAATCAGATGTAGAGTGAGCGACGACACTGACCATAACCAGGGGCCGTTCGCCGCTGCCGTCGTTGGGAACGCGCTACCCGTTCACGTGACTGCAGGAGATTGACCTAATACAGCAAACGTTATCGGGGGGAGCGGCGCAATGTCGAAACGGCGAGAGAGCGTCTGTGATGTTTACGATCAAAGGCCTCCACTAGGGAAAGATCAAAAAATAGTCTCCCCTCCGTCTCCAAATCAAATCACAGACGTCTGATCACAAACATGATTACCATGAGCACCAGAATTAGCAACGCTCGCTCTTTGGAAGGAAACCTCAGACACTTAGATGAAAAAAAGCGTGTTTGATCTTAATTTGAGGGGGCCTCTCTGATGTCCCCCCCTCCACCTTTTCGTCTTCAAAAAAAAAAAGAAAACGGCCAGACGTTTAATACTTAACAGAGAAAATCCTCCTCATGATGTGAGCCAAGGTCATCCAGCATGACTAGTAACGCTTTTTGAAACTCATCCTGTCTGATGACAACTGCGCGCAATCTCGTTTCAAAATGAAGCTCGAGGAATTGAAAACTGTCATAAACGGGCGCAGTACGCACAATGGGTTTGAGGACTGAGTGTCTGAAATGTTCAAATTGCAAACGGGAATCAGCGAGTCGCGGGAGGTGGTGTGTCACGACGGCCACTGAGTGAGGACACAGATGGGCACTCGAGGCCTCGTGATGCCGAGTATTCACACTGAGCCGCCCGCTCTCTCGTGTTCACATGGTGACCGCGGTGCGACACAAAGAGTACGAGTGCTGCTGCGGACGCGAGCGTGACTACACAAATTCAAGTAGAGATTTGAAAAAAAACAAACAAACAGTGAAACTGGAATCTTAAAGAGTAGGATTAGGCCATTGTCACGATAATTACGATATCGATGAACTCAATGGTTTTTATTGACCTCAATAACAGCCATTGTGTCCACATGCGTGTTTGTTGAAATAAGAATGAAAGTCAACAACAATCCAGCAGATTAATAAATCACTGGTTTGGTCTATAAAATGTTGGAAAAAAAGGTGATTTCTTAGTATTTTTCCTGAAGGCCACGTTTCTTCAAATTGCTTGTTTTGTCTGAGGCCTGAACGCAAGTCTAAACTTTGGATAACATTTGTCTCAGCAGCAACACAAATCCTGTAGGACCCTGCACGAGGAGCAACCAATAGGCATTCAGTATCAAAAAAATGGTCTTGAAATGACGATAATATTGTTTATCGCAATAATTTCTGGGACAATATATTGTGCAACAAAAGGTTCTTCTCGTAAGATGTAGTTGTAGGTCAAGTCTAAGTCACTATCCATCGGCTAGTGAGAATTATTTCTTGTATTTCCCATCAGTATATGCAGTGAAATAACCGGTATTTTTTCTTCATCCAAGGACTAAAAGAACTCATATGACTTCAGAAAGTGTTCAGCCTTCACTTTACTTTTCAAACATTAATTCAATCAATTCAATTTACTACAGGCACTTAATCCACAGTGACAGAAAAACAAAATTTTCATCAAATCATTTGAATATGTATTTATTTTTATAAATAAAGGTTCTGAATGCTTCTTCCAAGGCCACTGTGTGTATCTGCTGGTGTTAAACAAGATTAGTGGTTGATTTCAATAATTCCATAACGACTTGGTTAGGTGTTGATATTTCTGCCTGGAAAGTTTTCTGCAACAAACACGTGCAGATTATTATCTGTGAGCTCTTTCAGTTTCACAGTGGCATGAGTGCCTCGAAAACAATCCGCAGAGCTAACAGTTCTGCAGATTGTTGACTGCCGAGCTGCATCTGCTCGGCGCGTGGTAAATAAACCACTGCTTTACTTCCTCCGGTGACTTTGATCCATTGTGCGATTAAGTGGCAGCCCGGCTTTAAACCAGGAGCCGATGAGAGGAACAAGACTGAGCTGAGATAAAAAATCATCTTGTATGTGCGAGTGAATCAGTGAATGTGAACTGAATTCTAAAAAAGGCAACAAAGACAGTGTGTAATCAAAAATCCAAAAAGTGATTCATTTTGAAAAAATTACAAAGGAGCAATTACACAGAAATAATTGTATAATGGTGCGTTCACACCGGACGCGACGTGAATTATTGGCACAAGTAGATTACATACAAAGTCAATGCAAAGACGCGATTAGACGCAAACACCCGTCATTGACGTCCGGTCATTGGATCGTCCTGGAGGATCGCTACTGTCGCTGAGTGTGGGCGGCCCGACCGGGACGCTATTTGTATCGTGACCGGGTGAAGAAGGAGATGGGTGGCATTGATTCCCAGCGTTTCACTCCACTCACGTGTTAGAGGGTCGGTGTGGTACTGACATTAGTCCCGTGGACGTTTCCCCTGGTCACAGGATGCCATGTAATGTCATTAATGAAGCAGCCTCCATGGAGAGAGGAAACCCTTGTTCAAAATCAAAGCAGGCATTAGCTGGGCCCTGACCCTCCGCCCTGGTTTCACTTTCCTGATCTTGCGGACCAACACACCAACAGACACACACACACATTCGCGCACACACAAGGAAATTGTTGCCTGTCCAGCACACATGCATGCGGAGCAAACACTAAATGGAGGCATGTGCATATACCATTGGCGGCCATCTGGACCGAAGGACGGACACGGACACGGACACACACACACACACACACACACACACACACACACACACACACACACACACACACACACACACACACACACACACACACACACACACACACACACACACACACACACACACACACACACACACACACACACACACACACACACACACACACACACACACACACACACACACACACACACACTTATTCGCTAACAACCACCATCAGAAAGCAACAGCTGGAATCACTCTTCAGAATTCTTCCCCCTGATGAACAGCAGTCGGAGGCCCCACTCCAGTCTCAGCAGCTCGGACACACTGAGGCAACCCGCTTGAACTCGCTGAACCTTTGAAGCTACGTGCACTCTACATTGCCGGAGGGCAATTTTATTTTTAATTTTTTCTTCTTCCAAGTGACTCAGAAGTGTTAACAAACCAAACCTTTCTTTTTTTTTTTGCTCCACAGCGAATCTGCACTCCTTGCAAACACTTTTGCTGGATCTGATTCAAGCAGTCGCCTTCTTGTCCCCTTCTCATTCATCTGTATTCTCTGCCGACCCACAGCAAATGATGCTATGGTTTAGCGATGTCGTCTCTGTTTAGGATTTGACCGTTGTAACAAATGATGTTATTCTTGTATGCAGTCTCACGCTTAAGTTAAATCTGCACATGCTTGGTGTCAACACCTCGTTTCAGGCACTGGTGAGAAGCTGAAACACGACCCTGGGTGACTTAAACGTTCATGCGTGTGAAAGCTTATCAGATACCAAGAGGAACAACTCTGACAATCATCTTATCATCTGCCAGGTTCCTTTGCGTTTCTATTTGATGCTTTTTGGACCCGCTGCACTCGCATCACCTCCTCACCCACACATGTCACACACCGCATCACGCACCGCATCCCCAAATGTCAGGTGCCCACAGTGCTGCTGCAAAACACAGGAAATCCAATAGTCAGCGGCTCAACTCGGAGGCACATTTCTCCAAAACAGCAGTTCGTTCCACTTCCTCATGGCCCTCAAGTGTTCACTGCGCGTCTGTGTAACGTCGACACAACAAAAACGGCGTTGTCAGCTTGGCTCATTCAACTGAATGAGAGGGTTCTTTTATTTTTTATTTTTTTCATGCAAGGGCCTGCAGGAAAGTAGAGAACAAAAAAGAACAGTCTCCTCATTAATTTGTACATGGCCAGTCCACTGATGCAGCAGCAGTGCCGACCCAAAAGGCTCCGGCTTGTAAAAAAAAAAATGCAATGCGATACAACTTTAACTCAGAAGGGCGCAGTGATGGCCAGCGAACCCGAATCCTCTCTTTTCCGTTGGTATTGCCAACACACAAACACGCGCATCAGAGAATTCATGTTCCATCATCTCTGTCACGCCTAATATACAGGTGGCCAGGTGCAGCACCCGCACCCACACCGCGGCATTGTATCTCTTCAAACAAAGTGCGCACACACAGTGAAGGACGTGCCCACCCACATGTGGACACGCCAAAATGTGGACACGCCAAACACTGGGAAAACGGACAAGCACGCAGTCACATGAAAGCATACTGTACACAAAGATAACACAAACCTATTAAAAAAAAAAACGTGACTATAGCTGCGCTTTAACCACCGATCTCATCCAACAGGATCTTTGCCAGAGGTGTGGCAGGGTTGTTGGGTTTTTTTGAGGTGGAGCTGAGAGATGAGCAGGAAGCCAAGAGGGGATTCATGTGGCTTTGAGGAAGTGGTTACATCCACTTTATGTCTCAATCGTCCTCCTTCTCCCTCCTCTATCTGTCTGTCTCTGACATCCGCACAGCAGCCACCCACACACTCAGACGAAAATATCCTGCTCGGCGGTGGTGGCGGATTGCCATTAAATACAGTGTGTTTTCTGACCGCATCACACACACACACACGGAGTGGGGACAGTAAACACCTCGACCGAGGCCAATTAAAAAAAATAAAATTAAAAGATATAGTCCCACGATTCAATGGCAGCTGAGCCGGATATCTATATAAACCATACGACCAAATATCACGATTAAAAGACATACTGAAGCACACGTGGCAGCTTACAAACACGCACACGCACACGCACACGCACACACACACACACACACACACACACACACACACACACGATCAGTAACCGTACAAGTGCATTGGCTGAAGCTCCCAATCGTACAAAAATGTGAAGACACATACGAACACAGAAGCATATGCTGCATTTTCACTCTCAGAATGAAACAGTTGCGCTGTAAACAACAAAGCCCAAAAACATGCACATAAACATGTAAATGTACAATGATGCAACTTTAAAAAAACCAATTATGCCCAAGTCTGAAATTGCATTTACACGTGTCTACTGAGACACATTCTCACACAAACGCAAAATGATAATGATGATTGTAATGTCATTTTAAACCATGGAATATTATAAAAGTACAATATGCATTGTGCAAGCATGTTGAGGAGGTATAAGACAATTGGTTTTAATGTTCGATCTGAGATTTGTAAAATGTTTTGCTGTTTATTATGTTTAGCAGAGATGCAATCAAACCAGACACTCTCCTCGCCCCGGCTGCTGCTTGAAAATCCTGTCCAGAAATATCACAGACAGCATTGGAGACGAAGGGGCAACCTTGGCGCAGTCCAACACCCACTGAAAACATGCTTGATTTTGTGCCAAGGTTATGGACACAACTTTCACTTTGGCTACACAAGGACCAGATGGTTCATAAAGGTTGATATGTGCTGCCGAGCAGAGTTCAATCACTGTGGCTCCTTCAAAAGCATCGGAAGTTACAGAGGTAGGAATAAGTCAACTGAAAGAGAAGGTGGAGGAAAACTGTATAATAGTGTGATGATGAACCCGACACTCTGACCCACTTCTGCAGTATGAATGAGAGCGCGGAAGTCACCAAATCCCACCAAGAATGAAGATGACTCATCGCCTGCCGCTGCTTAGCTCATAGAGAGAGGTAATATCTAGAGACAACATCATCCTTCCAATTGGTTTTAGTGCTCATAACCAAGATCCCAAAAAATCCATATTTCTATGAGGGTAGATGATGAATGTATAGAAAGGGGGGAATCTCTGAAAAATGTGAAAACATAAATAGGAGAGGAATAACTCCTAATACTGAGTAAGGAATATATTGTAACTCAGTGCACATCTATCTCAACAACACATCTCACTAACATTCATCAGTCATTCATTAGTCAGTCGGGAGGCCAGGAACACGACTCCCAATCAGAGCTTATGTTGATCTGCGTCTGCAGGATCTGCCAACACAATCGCTATATCCACATTAAAAAGTGGTGGAATATTATTTTTTGAATAGTTTTTTACACTGAGCTTACAGCTTGTTGTGCTGCCCCCTAGTGGCAAAAGATGCCATTTTAACCAGGTTCCCAGGCAACAATCACAATCGCTAAATCTTTAAAACAGCCTATGAGATTAATCAATATTTTTGAAAGAAAGGCGATTGGTCTGGGTTTCCAGGCTGATCAGAACTGACCGAGCGTATGTGCAGGTGCTCTGGAGAATCTGTGATCAGACCTCAGTTACAGTCGGCCCATCAGGTGTAAACGCAATCAGTCCGGCTCGCTTGCCTTTCGTGAAAAGATCGAGAATGATCCGGTGTCCCTGTGTCGGGTTTTGCAGAGGACACCCGGGGACAGCCGAGTCATTGTGATGTGACAACAGGTCGGGCTTCCTGCGGCTCCACTGAAAATTCTCAATGATGTCGTGTGAGGTATGTAACGGAAGACAGATATCCAAGGACACGGAATCACAAACACTGACCAACACCGAGGGCCCAGCGGTCAGACGAGAAGCAGCGGCGCGGCCACATCGCGTCTGTATCTCGTGCATCTCAGTGATTAGAGGAAAGCTGTCCTTTCTATTAGGGTCAGGGTCTTAGAGACGAAACAGTGAAGAGGTGTTGGCTTAATAACGCAGGTTTCAGTATTTCAGCAAGAGGAAGAAATGAATTTCCTTTGTTAGGCCTCAAGCCTAAACAGACTTGCTTGATGGTCAGAAACACTGAGAAACTCTGCGTGATTTCATCACTTAAGTTTCAGAGAGGCTTTAAACACATTCACAATTGAATCATATTATGTGAACCAAAAATGACGATGCTTAAATGGCCACTGCAATTAATTTTTTTCTTCAAGCATAGAACGACGATAGCTACAGGTCAAGGTTTGCAAAATGCAGTTTGTTTAGAGCCCGACCGGTATATCGGTATTGGCCAAAATGTTTATAGCCCGACCGATATTATCGATCAACTGATATAAGCCTTTAAATGTGCATTCATGAATTACATTTTACGGAAAATAAATGTTTATTTTCTTAATCCAAGTTCTATTAAATTTGGTTGTATTTGCATTTTTTTCCTTCAATTTATAGTTTATTATGATAAAGTTTATGGTTTAACTAAAATATCAAGCATCAATTACATTTCTTTGTCATTAAGGTTTGATAAGGACATCTTTGACAGATTAAAAAGGAAAATTACATTGGCCAAAGTATCGGTATCGATAAAAATTCGATATCGGTCCGACTCTAATTTGGTTAATTATTATTTTCGCCTGATTTCTAAACACTACACTCTTTTCACAACCAATTGTTGTATGTCTGTATTCACAGACTACAACAGTCTGCGTTCATGGGGTGTCTGTTTGTTTGTACATTTCAGCTCTGAGAGTAAGTCGCCCATGTAACAGTGGGGTTAGGCCGGCCAGTCGGCCGGCCGGCTGCGGCGGAAATAAACGGGCATGTGTGGCAGTGTGGCTATAATGCATTAGGGCAGGAAGCGATTAACATGGCATTACCAGACAACAAGGGGCAGGAAATTCAATTTAGCGGCCTCTGAGAAGGTTATACCCCGGCTCTCCTCCGGGTCGGGTAATTGATTTTTATGGCTGTCCACAGTTCTCATGCTCACAACAAAATTATATATATCTTCCACTTCCACATCTATCTCCTATATTATGATAGTTACAGTTCTATTATGTTTACTCTGTGGATATGCCAGAGAAAAGAATGGTGAGGCTATCACAAGCCTCAAACATAACAAATGAAATGTAAAAGAAGAAAACAGTTCATTGCATCTGAATTTATAATTATTGTTGAAACAATGTATAAGTGATCAATTGCATTGTATGCACTTGTATGCCATACCGTAATAGACAAACAGACAAAGAACTTTCTGGAGACCAGAAACTCCGACTGAGAAAGTAGACCCTGATTCCTTGGAGTTCCAGATATCCTGCAAGTGGGTGAAATCACCAAGTCAAAACTGCCTCTGAGGCAACTACAACCAGTTGCCTCTGCCAGTGATTTAATATGCTCAATTAGGCAAAAAGCCACCACCTAGTACAAATAGTTCCCAGACAAAGCACAGAATCGACACATTGGCTTATCCATTCTCTTAAGTTCTCTTTAGAACTCACGCACTGTTGTTATATTCTGTGCATACTATGTGTACCGATTTTGGAAGGAAAAACACACTCTTCTTTTTAAACTGCTCCTCAGAGAGTTCAGAGGTCAGGGTCAGCAGCAGAGCAATTCCCCTAGAAAAAAACGGTGGGTTTTTTTTGCCCAAAGACACGTCTGCAGGATGTTTATTGCCATGGGGACTTGAACATGAAACGTGGCTCTCCAAGTTCACTCGTTAGTGGACAGATTGAATTAAGGTTGCACATGTGGATAGGATTTAAGAGAGTCCTTCCTGCCAAAATGTGAACTAACAACCTTGCAGAGAGCAAAACAGGAGGCACACACACACACACACTCAGGCAAGGAAAACTAAATGCATGATCAACAACTTAGGTCATCCACCCCGACACTGGAGAACACTACCCCCCCCCCTCCTATTGCTAAAACTTTTGGTTCCTTTCTTTACTTGGCTCTTGTGCATCCTATGAGTCAGTCAGCAACTTTGGTTCCTCTTGTTTCATCACTACTTCATTTTTTTCCTCCCTCTCTTCTACTATACTTCCTCTTTATACTTCCTATCTTCTCTCGTTTACGTGCCAAATGGCAGTGTCTCTTTAGTGTCTATGGGTACGTCCTAAAATTACCCTTTGCTAATCATTCACATATCGACATCTCTGACCAAATAGCACAGACGCTAAAAAGGAGAAGAAAATGTTTGGCCATTGCCATCGCAACAAACTGAAACAATATTAAGAAAGTTGCGAAATCTCTGTGTGTTGTGATTCGTTACGTTCCAATGGCGCCAGGCATCTTGTTACTTCAACGTGAGAGATCTGTTTTGTGGAGAGTGTCTCGATCTTTCAAAGGCACCACTAACTTTCAGGGTTTTTCATGAAAAAGGAAAACAAAGTCTGAGTGGTTTAAGTATCTTATGAAAGGAAACCAGGATTACTCTAATGCTGCATGAGGCGTGAGCTGAAAAGTAAAGGGAAAAACACTTTGCATTAAACATTAAACCAACGTGAATAGTGTCAGTGTTGATAATTTGTGTCTTTAGCATTCTTCTCAATGAGCTTTGAAAGGATTGACATCATACAGATGAAGTTCTACAAGAAAAGCCTCTTGTTCGAGAGGAAGTGAGGCTTTTGCTGGGACTTCAGCAACTCATATCCCGACCAGAGGTTTTTCACCCTTTGGTTTCTTTCCCACCAAAGTCTCAAGCGGAGGTGACTCTTTTCACAGCGAGGAAGTGAATGAGCGTCATTGTGGCTTTGCGGGGGATTAGCCCATTTTAAAGCCCCTTAGTAGGATTTACCCACATTATTCACATTTTAATGGACATTCCCACCCACATGTACACATGCTGACTGAAATCAAAATCTGCGGCAATAAAATAAGGAGGCAGGAGGCCCTAATGCGAGGGAAGAAATGTTAAGGTTCATTGACCTCGAGTGTTGTGAGAAGTACAGACGTATGCATTGTACCTGTTTGGATGAGTGAGCATGAACATGCGAAAAATGTGTTTTACAAGCATGTGTAACTCCTTCATGCAAACATCATTCAAGGAGAGTGAGCCAAGTGCATTAGCACAACTGTGCATGCTGGTATTTACCCAGGAATGTCTTGATGTAATGCAAGATCTGGTCAAGATGAGCAGCAAAATTGGATTAAAATTAGATTTTTTTAAAAGACAAACAGGAACAGTTTACGCCATGGTAATGGCAAAATACAGAAAATAGACACTTAACATGCAGACATCAGACGATGAAAAGAAGCATGGCAAATCGTGGCACCTGTTAAATGCAATGACATTGTTCCATAAAAGGTCCCAATTTAAGTGCAGTATGCCTTGCAGGTACATGAAAGGAAAAGGCAAATGTAACTGACTCGCAGGTGGAAGCAACCATGAGGAGAATTTGTCTGCCACGATATATATAAAATAATATAATATGGGTTTTTTCCTCCCTTTACAGTGAAGTCCACTCAATCTTTCTATATAAGTTACAATAAGGCTTACGAGTGTGTGCCAGTTACAATGGTGGACTACATCTGTTCTTTTCAAAAGAGATGCAGATGAATAACATAACCATTTTCTAATACTGACAAAAAAAAGGTCATTGGTACTATTCTATGGTTACCCTTCAACAATTACAAACAGCTTTCCAACATGAATTTTTTCATTTAAAGCAGAGGTCATCCAGCGAGTCATGACCATATGAAGCAGGCCCCAATTACATGATGAAATACAGCAACTGAAATGCAGACACAATGGCTAAATGCAACTTAAGACTTCTAAATATCTCTTACCAAAGCCGGCCTAGCTTTAGCTCGGGCATCTTGATGTCTTTTTAAGCAGGAAATCACCAAATATGTGCTTACCATAGACTGTACGAGAAGATGGGACCATTCCAAAGATGGTTTTCTGTATTTTTAGGGTGGTTCTTATCACACAATCAGTGTGTGTTCAAGTGTTCATTTCTCCGGTAAGTTTGGTTTTAATTAATCATTTGATGATATAAAAATGGGGTAAGACGTCACAATTGACAACTGAGATTGACTAGCCAGGAGATGTATCGACGGGACCTTGAGAAAGAGGATCCACTCCAGGATCACAACTGCGCAGATGGCAGCACACGTATCTGAGATATTTTGGCTTCAGAGGGTAGGGATTGCTTGGTCATAGCCATGACTTCTGGATTCCCCAAAGCAAAAGGTTTTTCATATAGTAGGAACGTTGAAAATTACAGTAGTGTTGTAAAAAAAAAAGAAGATATATATATATCCAGTCCATAACCAATCATATTCAATTAATGACCATTGACAGGAGACAAAATACTGAGCAGCAGTGAACCTATGCTCTGTAGTGATTTTGACAAATTAGATTCCCCATGCTGCCCAAACAAGTATTTTTGTAAACACTACGCTCAGGAAGTATCCTGATTTAATTAACAGTCTGTTCTACCTCACTAAAGCAGAGGCGGCACTAGATGACAGTGTAACAGTAACTACTGCAGTGGCAACCAGGTGAAAGGTATCTCTGTCTGGCGTGGCTGAAAATGACATATCGGGCTTGCGAGATGAAATGGCAGCAGCGATCGACGGACGATTCTAAACGCTCTCCAGCCCCCTTAAAAAATGCCAATGCTGATTCCATGTGGCTTAATGAAAGACAAGAGAGGGCAGCTGATTACAGACTACGGGGGCCCTCAAAGAGGACGCAGCTAGCGGTGTGACCATTGAGCAGCATCAGAAGGGAGGGAGCATTGGAGAGGCTTGGGTTGCCGGGCTGCTTGATTGGCAGCAGGATCAGTGGGGGGTTCGAGGTCATGCCGTGCCTCTGCCCTTCACAGAACAGGCAGGAGGCAGCAGACAGAGATGCCCCAGGCCCTGGCAGTCCCAGGTGGGCTTTGTGGTCTGTCACCATGGATCCTGTAGCACCACGATATCCCCCAGCCCTCTATCACAGACACAAACAACAAGCAGGCTTTTCTGTTTCTGCGTTCTTTCTTGTATTTCCATCTGTCGGCCTGTCAGTGTCTGTGCGGATCTTCACAGCTGTGCTCTGCTTTCGTTTTTTGTGCCGAAACGTGGTCGTGCACTACACAATTTGAAAAGCATGTGTGAACACGTGGAAAACGTTTGAGTGGCCCTACACTTTCTTCCAAGACTTCTGACTTATTCAGACATGGAATCCGTATCTGTCTGTTTGAGCAATTCTTTTTTGGCTTTCACGTTCCAAGTTTCAAGTTCCATGATGTCTTACAAGGAAGTCAAAAATTTTGACGTTATCAATGCCTCATCTAACATGACTGCAATGGCTGTCACACGCAGGAACTCTCGACTGACTGACTTGGGACTCCTTTTTCAAATAGGATGCCATGATGAAGAAATGGTTTACATTTGCAATTACTGTGTCTGAAAGAGATTGTTCTTGTTTTGAGCCTGATCCTCTTCAACATCCAACTGTGACAGAGGAGTCAGACTTGACCCCAGCTGGAAGAGCCAAATTGGGCCTACACCCGCTGCTAAGATCTTACACATCAAACGATGGGATGCATGAGGACTACCATAGATTTTCTAGGTGGTGCCGCATAGTGTGTGTGTGTGTGTGTGTGTGTGTGTGTACGCAATGGACACACTATATGCGGCTACCACTATCACAACTACTAAATATGTTGGGCTCTGTAAATAGTTATTAAAGAAGTTGTGTTAATGCAAAGTGAACTACAATCGGTTCCTACAAACCGTTGAGCTGCAGCTCAGTGAGAGTAAGGCTTCTCCTCTGAAAAGATGTTACGTCTGATTTAATTTTTATCTACTCTTAAAATAATCCCTGTCTGCAAAATTGTAAGCCTGCACACAATGTTACTTTAAAGACTGCCAAAACACAAGTATGACATAGTGCCAAAAGCTGATTATTCACAATGGTAACTTCTCTAAGCAAAACATTGCCACCTTCCAGACTGGGCTGACTCAAGAAAAGACAATACAGAACTACCCATGAAGTGAGTTGTGTGTAAATCAGTCGACAGCAGAGGCAATGTCAGGGCTGCGCACGTGATTGTATGCGTGAGCTCCGAGATCGAGCAGCGCTGGAGGTGGGTGGTGGAGGTGGGCGCGTGAGTGAGGCACAGGAATCTACTTTTTGAATTTCTGGAGATGTGACGAGATTAGCTGGCAGAGGAGTTGCTTATGCGGGTAACCCCAGTGACATTCCTGTGCTCAACCGCCTCCTCTAACATCAAAGCCAGGTTTTTCACACGGGCGTTCAGTCTTAATGGCACAAGGGATGGTTACATCACATTCTGTGCGCGTTGGCGAAAATAATCTTGTCTGCTTGTGCTTTCAAGGCCAGAACAGAAGGCTGTCCAGGTCGTCGGGGATCGCCTGGTTTTGTGGAATATGTCAGCATTGCAACTTTCAAACATGCCTAATATACAGTAGTCTAAATTGTCCCTTTGATTGTCTTAATAGAAAAGTTCATTTAAAACAAAATATATAATGTAAAGGCTCCGGTTGAAATGATTTCAAGTGACAATCTCTAAGATTTACACATAAATTAATATCTGTTAGTCATTATCTTTCACCTAATGAGGTAACACAATACTTACGGAGTTGAGGGTCCACTGATGAAAGTATTGCAATGTTTATATATTTGCAGTATTACTAACTGGGTGTGTGTGGTGACAGGAAATGCTGTATTAAAGTTTCTGCTAATACTGCCTTTAAACAGATGTCTGCGTATGAATGCAGCATGCTGAATTGCTGTCAGACATTAGCCGATGGGTTCTGAGGTTTATGCCAATGCAAAAAAACTAAAACAAATTTGTGTTTAACTGGCAATAACAATTGTCGACTTTCATCAGAAAGTAATCACATGAATACAATTTTTTTGTAAGTGCGCCTCGCATAGAGGTCATGCATATATTTGTACACATTTCAAAAAGTCACATGTCTAAGTATCAGCCTGGTTCTGCCTCAAAAAGTCCCGAACACAGGCTGAAAAAACAACACACAAAACTCCGGCACAGAGTAGTCTGTGATACATTATATTCCTGTGTTATTTTGAGGAGGGAGAAAGAGCACTACAGCTGTGCAGAGGACTTTGCAGACGTCGGAAAAAAGATCCACTGGGCAAACTGCTGAGACCCGGAGGAAACATCAGTGAGACAAGGAAAACATTTCAAACTGTTGAGCCATTCTTGTCATTTTCATTGCAACACCTCCACAAGGGCCAGGGGTTCGCGTCGAACGAGCCACACCTCCGATCCCACTCCGACCAGAAGCGGGTGGGTCAACAGACCAAGTGCAAGTGTTTCCTCCGGGGCACTTCAAAAACTCAAAGGCTATTGTGCTCCACATTTGAGTGGCGGTAACAGAAGAAATGTGGTCTATTGTCAAGGAAGCAGAGTCCCACTGTTTCAGCCCATGGCAGGTATAAGTGAGGGTTTGGGAGGAGAGAGGAATAAAAATGAACGCTAGGAACAAAGAATGAATATAGTATAGCGTAGGTGTGGCAGCTGAAATCGGTTTGGGAAGTCATACTGTAACCAGAAGGTCACTTGTTTTAGCATTCATGTGGTTCTGTCGTAGTAAACTGAAGGGAAAAATCAAAAAAAAACCTTACCTGTTAATTTCATCCTCCAAGGCAAACGATTAAAATGCTCAAGAAAAGTTTGCGGAAAACATGCACACATCTCTGTACGGCCAGAAATCAGCAGTTGGTCCTGACCCAACACATTCTCACAGAAGGTGCATTTAGACCGAATGCCAAGTGAGTTTTGGCCTTGCTTCAAATTAAACTGCAGGAATATCTGAGAGCCTAAAGAGATGAACATGGGTGAAGGGAGGACATTCACGTTTATAGGGTTTGATGCAGAGGCGCAGAGGTTTGCGATGGTTACTGGTTTTAATGTCGTGGCCGATAGGAGTACTTTTGACTTAGTCGAGCCACGAAGCCATGGAAAATAATCAAAACTACAGAATAAGAAGTCTCATATGTAAGTATGACGATGGTTGACAATGAACTCTATAATTTGACAGTCTAAAACAACACAATGTAAGAATTGCTCTCGGCTACACTGAGGGGTCGCCCTACCGGTGGGAAGCATAAACAGTACACATGTGCATTTAGAATAGAATAGAATATAGCCAACTTTATTCATCCCGCTCTGGGAAATTCACTTGTCCCAGCAGCACAGTATCACACAGGGTATCAAAAATACAATTAAAAATACAGGAACAAAAAACTGCTTTCAAAAAGATATGTACATATATACAAAGTGCAAAAAGTAGTGTGCAGTGGGTTGAGAATAATAAATAACATTATCATTATTATTAATAATGGGTAAATATATATAAAAATATACGTTGACAAGCTGACGGAAAATTCACCGGCTACCTCAGAAGCTTAAGAACCATGTTCACTAACTGTTACGGGATTTTACACAGATATAATCCAAAGTTTTATTTGTTGTGACATTGGAGACAAAAAAATCCGACTAGTTTAACAAATACAGTGTAGTAAATGATTCCGTGCAGTGCAGTTCCAGGCATATGGCAATGACAGACCTGCCATTCACTCTATTAAACATTTGTGTAACACCAAAATGAATTTGCAGCGGTTCACTTTAACGTAAAAAATAAAAACAACCTCCTTAGTGTTGCTCTGAAGTAATGGGATTCCTGACTACTGATTCGTTCCAATTCTGGGGCCATCACTGGATCACTTGTTGAGCACACTCCTTGTCATTTTCCCTCACATGGGCCGTTCTAAACATAGCTCCCGTTGTGTGTCACAAGGTTTAATCAAAAAAGGACCGGGGCTGTCACTTCAGACCGGTGTCTTTGATGTGATGCAATTGATTCATTAGAGCAGCAAAGGGGACTTTTTAATAAGTCACTTCAGAGACGGAAATAAGTGAGGGGCTTCCTTTCATTATGTCCACTAAAGTGCCCAGATATAGCTCGTCACATTATTAACAGAAAATCACAGTGGATCAGAATGAGGACATTAGTGTGCGTGTGTGTGCGTGTGTGTGTATGTGTGTGTGTGTGTGTGTGTGTGTGTGTAGACATTACAGTTTCTACTGCTCAGTTATCACCTGATAGCCTGAGCCAAGTCTTTGTTTCGTGAAAGCCTAGTGCCGATTCTTTTGTAAGAAGCGTTAACACCAAAAACCACCTTCAGCAGATTGAAGTTGCCACAAACTTAAATATTTTTGAACTTTTGGATTACATGAACATACATTTGCTGCTTCCTGAGACCCCACGCAGCAGGAAATCGACCTTCTCCCTCACATTCCAATTCTTTTTGCACAGAGATGAGATTTTGCCACTTTGCTAGCTTTACACATTAAGGCCCAAAGTTTTATTTCCATCAATCAATACATGGAGGCCAAAAGCACATTTCTCTCCGAGTCCTGATTCT
This sequence comes from Scophthalmus maximus, assembly GCF_022379125.1. NCBI lineage: Eukaryota > Metazoa > Chordata > Actinopteri > Pleuronectiformes > Scophthalmidae > Scophthalmus > Scophthalmus maximus. Next base: position 2,559,507 of record NC_061521.1, on the reverse strand, counting down.
CATGCATTTTTTGAATGACGGAGATCTGGCTCTGAATGAGGCCCTTCTATTTCCGGGGAATTAAACAGCACTCAAAGGGGACACAGCTAAAGTGAAATCGATCTAAAATGTCTGCATCTTTCATTAATGCATCACATTTTCCCATCAACATGCATGAAATGTCAAGCGACTCTGTAGTAACAAGCAGCCAACTGTAAGTAATGGTAGTGACATAATGCTGTGCAGCTAGAGAGAGAGTTAATACTAAAACAACCGCGTGACCAAGATCAATACACATGGGTGGAAGGTAATGTGCCATCAAGAAGATAACTTTCCTGGAATTTTGGTCTATATACACGGTGTTTCAATTTCATATTTTTTTTAGAATTCGATAGACTATTATTTACCTTATTTTGCAGGCTAATTCTCAGTTAAAAGGCTATGTGAATTTAGGAGAAATTTGCAGACATATGGAGGGCTTAGATATGCTTGTACGTGGGACAGCAAGAGGTTGATCTTGCCATGTAATCTTGACACATATCTAAGCATGAGCATGACTGGTATCCATCTGAGACAGCCAACTTGGAAATCACTGTCGGGCAAACAACTCGGAGGGCGAGAAACAAATGCAACAAGGCCGGCAACGTCTTCACACACACATTAACTCTACCATTTCGAAGGTCAGTGGCCCTCGCAGGAAACACCAAACACCAAAACACGCAGCCAGTCCACGAGAGGGATCGGATTGAGCCGCATTGCCACACAAATGCCTGCTAATCAGCTTTAGCACTTAAGTTAATACCAGAAGGACCGCAAAGCGCCTGTGGGAAACTCGTTGCCGTTCAGAATGTCCCCGGTGCTAATTGCTAATTGTCTCGTTGTAAGACAATGCAAGCCCTGGGCCGGCGCTGATCCCCTCTCTCAGACAATGCTAGTGACCCCACCTTTCCCAAATTCCCACACATGCCGGGCTCACGGCCAACCGCAAAAAACACTTAAACGTCTCCAACCAAGAACCTTAGAGCTGAACCTTGACAAACAATCAAACGAAAAACAATATTAATGCGGCAAAACCATTTGGCACTCTAGATCCAACAATGTGAAAATTGCTCTGTATGGAGAACACAATCACACATTTCTTGGCCCTTTACTTCTGTTTACGACAAGGTATCACCAAAGTCCGAAAACAAAGGGCCGAACGACGTGCGTGCACAGTGGCTTACTGTATTCCAATCCTTGAAAAATTTCATAAAGGGAAAAAAAGGTTCTTAAGCTGACCTACATGCTGTACAATAAGTCTGTAAATTCAGACTTACATCGTCAGCCCGGTTCATTTTTTGTTGCTGCGTCCATGGCCGGCGATAGTGTCTACTTGGGAACATGGACAACGAGATATTGTTGGACATCACCGCAGCAAAAGACAAACCATGCATTTATTTGATGGAGTCAAAGAAATGAGGATGTAACAGGTTTGTAATTTTCAATATGGGATGCTTTGGGGAGGGGGGGGGGGTTGAAAATCAGGAAAGTAGCCTGGAGTTCTAAAACGCTTAACTGAAGTCCGATCCCGTAAATAGTACCATCAAATCAAATCGTGCCGCTAAAACACACCACTTATTGGATAGTGATTGGTGAGCAGATGGAAAAATTGGAATATATGCAAGTAAAGGATGTTAGACCATAGGTAAGTTTGCTCGCAGTCAATAGTCGAACCAAAAACAGAGGCCCATTGTCTGGAGAAACAGAACCGTGTTAATTGAATTTTTTGAAATGGACATGGAGGATGAAGAAGAAGAAAAAAGGTAGTTCAAGGGTAAATAGACTAAAGAGAGTAGATTTGATTTGGGAAGAGGAAGAGAGTGGATAGATCAAACAATAAAAGCCCATTAAAGCCCTCCATCAGTGAGGCTGTGGTCAGAGGTGGGGGGATCCAGTTATCTCTCTCCGGGGAGCAGGGAGATGAATGACTTCCTAACAGGTGGACTATGAGCTTAACAGGAGGGGGTAGCAGTGAGGGGGAGGTGAGCTTTAACCTGGGACTGAAGCGGTATTAGGTTACCGCCGCACCTCCGGAAAGGAAAATCGCGACCCGGTGGCGCTCTCTCTGGACACGGATTTGTTTTGCTCGCTCTTTCCACGTTATCCTCCCTTCACAGATACAGTACGCTGTATGTCTGAGGTGTGTTGATGGAAAAGTCTAAGGCTTGACTCATACTGACGCGCACACACCTCTGTGCAAACGCGACAAAAAGGTACACACACTTTTAGAGCCCCACAGAAACTGAAGCGCCGAAGCACATGGGTGCTGAGAGAAAGAAAATCGATTTGGGGGTTTCAGTTAAACTAGCCCTGGCAGTATGATCCGTGTAAAATGTAAAAACTCTTCCACAAACACCTTGAACAGAGATTAAGAGAAAAATGGGTTGAACCCACCACCCCAAAAAAGAAAAATCTATTCCTGAATGTACTGAACGGTTTGCCAATCACTGAAGGTACATGCTTCTCAATGAAATCATTTTTATTTTTTTTAAGAGAAAAGTTTAGATAAATCAATATTTTGTTTTTCTGCAAACCTCAATGAGCTGTACAGAAATGAGCCAGGCCGGCAGCAGATGCGGCGTCTGATCTTCCTACGCGGTTCATCGGGCCACATCCTCTCTGCCTCCACTCAGGGAGAAAATAGCAGCAGCGAGCGTCACTGCCAAATATTGAGGTGGCCCGTTATTTCCACACAAATTCCACACTGAGTCTAGCTGCGGTTGTCCACAGTGAGAAAGACTTTAAATAATAACCGCGTAAATAATCTGAATTTCTACATGGAGCACCTGCTGGAACTGCGACTAAAGACATATTCTGAAGCAAACAGTAGGTCACTTTCAGTTTTCGATGCCCGGATGTGTCTGGCGAGTCTTCTGCCGACTGACATGCAGTTTAAGCCTGCAATTATTTTGTAGTCCATTTTTTATCATAATTGAGTTTTAGTGACATGGTGAGGTTTCACTAAAAGCCCCCCTGGGTTTCTGACCTCTCCAGCACCCATTTATTTTTCTTTCCATATGAAAGATATACTACTTTTGTGTTTCACGATGTTATTGTTTTGTATCTTAAATGAATGTGTGCAAAGCAATAAATACAAATGAAAAATCAAATCAAATAGAAAGGTTAGAATGACATGATTACATCTTTTTAAGAGGTTAAAGTTGACTTTCCAAATGGCAAATCAAGAGATCACAGAACACACCGAAGACGGAACCCTTCCACGAGAACAAATTCAACGTGCGCGCTGGGAATCATTCAGAAACATGAGCTGATCACAAGGGGGTGGGCCGGGAACCAAGCGTTTCTGCCCGTCCTGTTCTCTCCCTCCACTGGCCAGGCTCTAATACTGTAGGCGAGGGGACGACAACATAATCGAATTTTGTGTCTGCTCAGCTTTATCTCATCCGAGTTCTATTTTGCTCCCTCATCCCAGCTTCTCCCCACTTTGCTCCGGGCGGGGCTAACGGCGAGCAGGGTGGAACACACACCACACTGGCCTTTCCGGTGTCCCTGGTACCTGTAATAGACCTGCTTGGCTATTTTTAGCCTCCTGCCTGGGCCGGATGTCGGCACGTTCCCAGTGGCAACACCTGAGGACGCATTCTGGACGCCTGAGACGGCACATTCCGGTCAGAAGCGGGGGGATGGCCCCTTCGTAAGGGAAGCCCTTAGAGGGACAGGGAAACAAATCACGTGTCGGGGGAGAGAAAGAGCGAATGAACGGTGAAATGATGTGCTGGCAGGCATCACATATGATCTTGCATGTCACATTCATTTAGCGACAAATCACTACACCTACGCCTGGATAAAAATAATTTGCTGATACTGACGTTTGAAGTCACCGACCTGAATTTGGTCTTTCATTTGTGTGCAGTGTGCAAAAAGGACTCGAGGGACTCACACATCCGTGAAAACTAACTAATAAGTATTATTTGGTTTCTTTAAGTCTATGAAACATTGAAATGTTGATGACATCTTCAAATTACTTGCTCATCCAACATTCAAAGACGCAAAAAGACATTCAACGTCCAATCAAATAAAAACGGAAAACCAGCATTTAGTCAATTGCAACTTGAGAGCCTCACTGAATTGACTGCAAAACTGACAGAGAAACCCTCTTTATACGCGAACAATCCGAGATCACACACAAAAGAAATTCTCCTGATGAGCAGAGAGTGCGATGGCATGGGCCTCGGGTAAGCACCTGCATCCCACAAGTGCGTGTTGCGTAAGGCCGAGATGAAGAGACGAGAGTCGCAAGAGGAGGGAATCCGAAGAGAGAATCCTCCTGAATAAGTGATAAGGCTTGCCCTCCTCTTGTATTTTTGATGAGGAGAGATCAAGTTTTTGGACACTTGCATGCCAGCCATGCGCCTAGGAGCCCGAGCCGCCGCAGGGAAATTTCGCAGCATAAAAAAACCATTGCGTCACAGCACCCGTGTGAGCTGTCAGGAGACGGGTTTCCGCCTCGAATCAGCGGACCGTCAGGAGGCGCCGGGCAATAATAATCCGGTTACACAAGGCCTTATCAAAAAACACTCACAGCTGCATTTGGCGCTTTCGGCCCACGAGAAGGAGGAAGTCTCATGTCTGACTTGCTTCATGCTTTTACTGTCATTGTTTCCTAACCGTTTGGGAAACAACGGACTATTTGCCGGCAGTAAGATTCGTCGATGTAGTAAGGTTTTTTTCTTCTTCTTAATTGTGAGGGCTCAACTTTTGCCACAACACTACGTCAGAGTTTTTAGGGGCCACATTGAGGGGAAAAAATTGGGTGAGACTTAAACAAACGTGAAAAAAGTTGCAATTTTAAATGAATAAAGTCGTGATTTGACTAGAATATTTAAATTTGATTTAATATGATATTACGGAAATTAACAGCAACCCAGGAAACAGGCGTGAGTCTTTTCAAAGTCGTGAGCCTGATGATAATGTGGTGCTGATGTGCCAAAAGATGAAGTATCTCCTTATTTGAGAAACCTAGACTGGAGTACAGCTTCACAAAGTGCAACACTTTCCTCATTTTAAGGCATGGGACCGCTCTTCTGACATTTCTCCACTAAAATAACACAGAGACCAAATGTACGACTTTAATCTCATCATATTATGACTTTATTCTCGTAAAATCTCAACTTCATTCTCAAAATATTTTGACTATATTCTTGTAAAATTACTACTTTATTGTCATAATATTACAACTTTGTTCTTGCAAAATTACGACTTTATGGTCATAATATTACGACTTTATTCTCATAATATTTTGACTTTATTCTTGTAAAATTACGACTTTATTCTCAAAGTCTCGAATTCCTCTTCGCTCAATGTGTCCCTTTACCTCACGACAACACAATGCAAAAAGTGACAGCTGATTCTACGTGTGTACGGCATCACAACCGGTCCTCTCACATTACATGAAGTCATTTGATATCATTTTTTTAAACGGCATGATTAAGCACATTCCAATTATCATATCAGATAAATTTTCGCTCCGGATGCCATGTTTTATCGGATAAGCTCTGCGGGAGAAAATATTTGTGACTATAAAGTGAATTGCGATTGTGCATCGGACACGAGCGTGTTTGTCTGACTTTACCAGAGTGTGTTTTGCATGCGGGCATGCGTGTGAGGGTGTTATGTAGCCTCTGGGAGCCCGTGTCCTGATGGAAAGTGAACCCCCCCCTCCCCCCCATCCGGATCTGTTACTATCTTTAGCTCGTTTCCGTCGCGTCTTGTCACTCATGTTCTCCTCAACAGCACTTAAATCTGGTGTCTAAACCTCCGGGCCATCCAATATCCTGCACTTCCCCTCCACAGGAAGCTGGAGAGGGGTGGCGGCGGGGCCATCCGTGTAAATGTAGACACGTACACACTGTACAAATTGCACAAACACGCGTGGCTTTCAGCATTCAGTTGATGGTGCTTAATCAAGCACAAATATGATCAGGATTATACACTTCACAGAGGATGGAAGAGGAAGGACATGCACCTACAAAATAAACACACACACATACACAGACACACACACACACACACTTGTGACAGGAGGCCTGTCGGTAGAGGACACCATGTCTGGTCAAACTGGCGTCACAGCTAACGTCTGCAGGGACACGAGAGATGGCGCAAGTAACCAAATCTAACCTTCTCCGATCTAATCGCCTCTTAAACACTCATTCATTCACACACAAGCACGCACATCTTAGCTTACCTTAGTCAAAGAGGTTTAACCTCAACCTTACCCTAAATTTGACTCTAAACTCGTGTTTAAAACTAAACAAACCAAGACTCTTTGTATCTTTTTAGTCGTAAGAGAAGTGCACCAGGATACATTTTCAGTTTCCGACTAACTTCCTCCCAAATAGTAAATTGCTAAAAGAAAAAAAAAACATTATTATTATTAGTAGTATTATTATTATTAAGTGCACAATGATGAAACACAAACGGAAAACTGACTCTACCACACAGACTGTGCAGATTCAAAAGGGACGAAAGGATGTAAATGACCTCAGTTCAATTAAAGTAAATGAATGTCAAGAAATTCATATTTTGTTTACATTTCATGTCACTTGCTGTCATTTCTCATTAGAAATCTGATTTCGGGACGATATCACAAAGATCAGAATGAATTGTGGCTGGTGTCACATTGCAAGCGTTAAAGAGTTATAAGAATATTAATATTCATGCTTTGAGGATCCAGAGTGGATTCCAAGGACAAAGGCTTCAGTGCTCGAGGACACTTGCATGGATGGGGTGTTTTTTTTGGGGGGGGGGCTACTGGTGTGTCTGTCAAAAGCTCTGTAATGTCAATGGAGAGCGAGGGCACCGCCCGGAGGCACTCTGCTCTGGAGTGACGTGGCGTTTGAGAAAAACACTCCATTCAGAAGTCCTGCTGGTGCCGCTGGCTCTCTGCAGAGCGTAATGAAGGAAGACAGACAGGGGACGTACAAACTTCCCGAACATCTGATGTGTAGTATTTGCTTTAACAGTGACCTTGTGCCGTGAAAAAACAAAAGCACATGCATTAATGTGCTGCTGTCATAGCTTCCTCTCTTCTAAGAAGGCTGCCCCACCAGATTTTGGAAGCAGATTGATACAGCAATCAAAGTGCGCATTAGAATTATTATTTCCCCTTCATTTCCCTACTGTCTCAACCAAATGACGACATTTTTATTTATTAAAATTAGATCCCGACCGATATGGATTTTTGGGGGCCGATGCCGATATTTGGGAGTACAAGATTTCTGATACACATACATTGGCCGATATATATATATTTTTTAAGATGTCGCCATCAAGCCTTTGTGACAAAGACATGTAATTGAGGCTTGATATTTCAGCTAAACCATAAACTTCATCATAAATAACTATAAATTGAAAATACAAATACAACCAAATACATAGAACTTATAATAAGCATTTATTTTACATAAAATGTAAACATAAATGCACATTTATGTTAGAAAATATCCGGCAACCGATATATTGGTCTGGCTCGAATTAAATTACACGCACAACATTGTGGACAGATTTAACGTTTTTAAAAAAAGTAAACCAAAAATAATGTATGAGTGATAAAAGTGTGTGGCCCTGAAATAAGGACACAAAGGTCACAAATACCAGCAGGGCCTCTGAGTGCAGGAACTTCCCCATCTAGCCACCCACACATCTCCCCTCAGCTCCCTCTCCGCTTGTCAGGCTCTCCTTCCCCTTCTCCCTCCGTTTTTTCCCCCGCCTACGCTTGGACCCATTAGGGCGATGGAGGGGAAACACAGGCGCGGGGCGGAAGGGGAAAGCTCTCTGAGGACATCAGCAACGGTGGAAGGGCGGAGGAAATGACCGGAAGGGAAGACTGGAGAAAAAGAGGACGACGAGAGGAGAGGAGGAGTTTCCCTGTGATGGAAATCCGGTGATGAGAGCTGACAGGACGTGTAGCACCAATATAAAGAGGAATAACCCTCTGTCTCAAACACACACACACGTGACTCATGCATGCACACAAACAGACCGCGAGCAAACACACTTGCATAATTGCCAACACTGAAGCTGGAGTTACACTTCTCCAATCATCTGTGCGTATGCTCCTTTTGTCTCGTATACAATCTGGCTGCACAAGCATCTCACTTTCCGTTTTGAATCCACCTCCCTGCAGGAATTTGGGAATCAACCAATCGGCTCGCTTGAAAACACAAGGTCTGCACATGCACGTGCCGTTGAGAGGGGGGAGTTGTGCGCATCGGCTCCTCTGCATCTCATCACATCCCGCTCTGCGAACACGTTTTTAAGTTTAGAGAGGCTACCACATGAATGTGCATGAATTAATGTTTGCATGTTATACATTTGAAATTCTAACACTAACACACACACACACACACACACACACACATTTCATCACATTAGCTGATGCACTACCAGTGAGTAAGCATGTAAAGGAAGCAGCCCCCGTCCTGCTATCCGTGGCATCATGGGTAAAAAAAGTGATGCATATCTATTAACTGTGTGTGTGAGTGCAGCGAGCTAGTCAGTGAGTTGAACAGGCAGGCAGAACTCCAGCTCGTCTATTATTAGAGCTGCTGCTGCGGCGGCGACTGCTGCTCCCAGCTCGGGGGGCCTGGGCACTGGCACGTGGATTCCAGCTATCTCCCCCCCCCCCTCAGATCTCTCACGGGCCTTCCCATTCAAGCACGCTTGGGCGATTCATACATGGAGCAAAGACAAGCTCCTTCAGCGGCACCAGGAAGGAAGGAGTAGAAAAAAAAAGGAGGAGGCGGAATGGGGATAAGAAGCAGAAAGAACCAGGGAGAGATGGAGACAAATCTGAGACGTGTAGGTAGTCTTAGGTAAAACAGTGACAAAAAGCTTTTCCTTTTAACGTGCAACATACAGAGATTTCGCAAGCATAAAATGGAAGCATGAGAGCCAGAAAGTTTATGCAATCTACAAATGTCTCTCAGTTTATAACTTGCCTCCATCTTTGGGTGAGGTCGAATTGTTAAATTTGCCTGGGAAGTTTCCTAAATCTTGAAAGTGACCCAGAAGTATTTGATCAGCAGCCATGGTAAGAGCTGTTCGGATTCTCTTAATGCATAGGAAAGGAGCTTCGGGCATGGAATATAGATATTATTATTATGTAAATAGCATTCAGTTTGATCGATTTACTTAATTGTCTAAATCTAAAACCGGACATTGGTCTTTTCCTTCAAATACTACGCGTAACGTAACACACCATTATATACAGCATTAGAGCTGCAACAGTTAATCGATTAGTAATCGACTACTAAATTAATCGCCGACTATCTTAATAATCGATTAATCGGTTCAAGTAGTTTTATGCGGGAAAACAAGTAAAAATTCTCTGATTTCAGCTTCTTAAATGTGAATAACTACTGGTTTCTTTGCTCCTCTATGACTGCAAACTAAATATATTTATATGCATCATCTTGTGGTTTTATGGACCAAACAACTAATCGATTAATCGAGGAAGTAATCAACAGATTAATGGATAATGAAAATATCGTTAGTTGCATACAACTGTGCAAATGAGGTTGCACGGTGAAATAGGTTGCACGGTGAAATAGGTTGCACGGTGACAACTAGGTTATATAAATTGCAGAGGGCAAAAACACTTAGAGTTCATTCTGTGTCCAACGCCTGTCTGGCTTAGGGAATGAGAGATTCTTTGAAACGTTCCGGCCGAGGCCTGAAATGAGTCTGAAGGGAGCAACTCAACATCCGAGCGTAGTTCAGTCTTGCATTAGTACACGGATTACAAGGCACACTGATCGACCTGCCCATGCCCGAATACAATCACATTCATTTGCTTACGAATATGCCTAAAAACTAACAAAAGGGTTTAGGGGATTAAATCTAAACATCACCATAATTTCGTTGTCACCTTCAGTATTTGGTTTGCGAGGACACAGCACAATGACTAAAAAGCTCACTGATCGTCCTGCCCATGCCTCCTTCTTAACGCTCATTAAAAGCATCTCTTTTATAACTACTTATTGTTACGATTGTTTCATCATGTAAGTGAAACAGACGCTAAAAGACGCGCCAGACATCGGCCCAATGTGTCAGTGGGCCGATATATCACCCAATATGGGCCTTTCACAGACATATCGATATCTGCGTTTGTTACACAATATGCGCCAACATTTTACTTTACAGAATAAACAATCGAGAAAATATGTGGAGTTATATTTGCACTTGATGTAAAAAAAAAGGAGGCGCATTTTCCTTTTTCAAATTTGACATATTTGGCTGTATTTGCGCTTCCTTTTGATATGTGTTTTTTTCATAATAAAGTTTATTTTTGACCACTTTTATCGTGTGTGTATATATAGAGAGGCAACCCCCCCTCAAAATGTCCACATCGATTTCCACAATGTATGTCTAAATATTCATATTCAGATGACATTACTAAATCACGATGAATAGATGAAGCACCAGAGTTGGCAATACTTCACATATTCATGGATTTGCTTTTTCTTCTTCATGAAGCTCCTTCTTGTGAACACACACTTCTTGTTCACAACAGCAGAGGGCGGTAAATTAGCTGTCACAACTGGTAACCTTTTGTTTTCAGCGACCCTGAGCAAATGAATGAGCTGACAGTCTCTAGTCTTAGACACGTCAGTGGATAAGATATTTCACCGTGCAACCTTGCCTCCAAACCACTCATCCTCACCTCTGTGACAGCATGTCGTTTTCCTAATACTCTGTACATTAAGACCCGCCGGCATCAATGTCATGTTTCGACCCGTTTATCCATAATCAAGTATTTGTGGAGTAAAGCGAATAGCACTGATTCACACCCGGGATTTTACTCGGCAACATAAGGCGAACTTACTAGTCAAGTTTAAGACCAGGTCACTGCAACCTCGGCCCAGGTGGGTCCTGAGCAACGATAAAAGGCCGAAGTATGTTGAAAACTCACAAGATTGCTGGGTCGAAAATAGAATCAAAGAAGTCAACTGTCAAAATGTGGACAAATCGACTCGTAACGGGAAAGTGTCCTGAAGCGTGAAATCTATTCACGTGCTATTCTTGACAGAGCAGCTTAGTGGCTGTAACTGTGGTTGCATTCGAAAATACTGATTCAAATCATAACTCGCAAAAGGTCAACAAGAACTCAATTGTTTCATTGAAAATGTTTTGAAACAGTTGAATGTGAAAACTATTTGAAAGATGAGCTTGAATGAGGACATAATGAACTGTAATGACGCTTTTTGGGAAAACTCTTAAGCTGCGTTCACAATGAAAGCCAAATCCAGAAATGTAACAATGTAATCACCAAGACGTCGCCCTCTGTAGTTTGTTTGATTAGAAGAGCGGTGCGTCTTTGAACGGCATAATGAAGTGGACCAAACATTTCACAGAAGAGGATTTAAAAACAATGACCGACACGTGGACAGTGTTGCTTTCACCAGGCATCGCAGGACCGGTCTGCAACGCCGCCTGCTGGTCAAATGAGCCCTTCGACTAAATAAAGAGAATATTTTCTGTTTCCCGTAACCAGCAACCAGAGGGGTCATTTTTATAAAAGGCACTAACTTTTCATTTGAAGCCTGTGAAAAAACAAGCGATGCGATTCTTTGATATGGTGACTGGCAGCCGGCTATTGACCTCCATAGTCCGCTGTTTAAATTTATGCAAATCTCCCTCTGATTAATATGCTGTGAACTCATCAATTATATCAATAAAAGAATAGTGTGAGAACGTCGTATAACTGCTGTAAAGTCTACACGTTATTTGTCCTATCAACACCCTGTTTTTACCACAAAGACACCAATCTCCTTTAGCCTCCTTTAGCCATGTAATCAAACAATTTTGATAATAGATCTTTTCCAAGTAAAATGAATAAATATCTTTAGTGAGATTTAGGATTTTCTTATGAATGTGCGGCTGTGGATTTAGTACAGTTTGCCCTCTTACCGTGGTCCTGTGAACCGCTTGGCCGCGCTCCGTGACATGCGGGTCAGCTGACCGGGTGTCTGCCACTGTCGGTCTGATCTGCGGATACAAGGCAGAGTCACGGCTGCTCAGCTCTTAAACCGTCACAGACGTCTCTTTTATTTCTCTCCTGCGCAATTTTACCGAGCACACAGATGTTATGTGTGGAATGTCGACATGATGCTGGGGACCAGATTGCTTTTGCAAGACGGTACACTGTGCGTCTGCGCAAGTAAATGGGTAAATAAATAGGCGCAGAGTTTTTCAAAGGATTGAATTCACATGTGAAGTTAAGTGAATGGGCTACTTGCACGACCATGTCCGGGTTAGTACCGCTCAACTGTTTCCGGACCGGTTCACCAATGGCGCCGTTTCCTTAGCTGATCGGTAACGAAGCGTCCACTGCAGACCTTCGCGTGAGATGTGATGGAGAAATGATCCCGGCGTTTGTTTACCAGCCATCGTCTTCTCAGGTCGGAAACCCGTGAAAACTACGCCATTAAATTTCGATGGCGCCGAACAAAACGGGACACAGCAGTGCTCGGGGGTCTTCTTCGTCTGTTTTTCAAAATCTCCCTTTTGGCCATTATCCGTGCGAACACTCGTGACAAAACTCTGAATGAAGTAGTGAGTAAACACAGTAACGGTAAACAGACGAGCAGCATTATTTCTAAACGGAAGCACGTCACAAAGCCCAGTGCATGTAGTGCATTGAACTGACCTGAATGTCCGCGGATTGCGGGCGATGAAGGTGGGGTACTCTGGGGTGGATGTCCGACAAGTGGGGCGGGGGATCAGGGGTGGACCTCCGGCCGTGCTGCTGCAGGACGTCCCTGTATGATTTTGTGTCAAAGTTTGTCCTCCACATCAGCACCTAGCGAGCCAAGGGACCAAAATACAATATGATCCAGGCTCCTCACATTTTCTACTACAAATAAACATAATAAAGGTATTGAGAGTATAGGGAACACAACCAACCTGACCATCAGTTCCCCCCGAGGCAAAGACCTCTCCAGTCCTGGAAAAGGCTACTGTGATTACAGCGCCCTAAAAAGGTGAATAACAAAAGTTTCCATGACAAACACGATCAAGGAGCAATCCAGGAAAATATTGGATCGTGCCACACGTATGTCGTAGTCTGATAATGTTTGACTGCTGCCTGTGGGTGAACGGAGCTGTGCCGCAGCGCCACCTTGTGTCCATGGAGGGTGTAGATGAGACGTCCCTCCAGCAGGTCCAGGATCTTGACAGTGCTGTCGCTTGAACCACTGATCAAGTAGTTGTCGGACGGGTGGAAGGAAAAGGTATTGATCCCCGCACTGTGGACTGAACGAAAAGGACACACACACACATTGAAAACAATTCACTCCAAAAGAAAAGATAAAAATCAGTAAGCTGTAAAACCCTACTATAGGATAACAACTAAACAAATTACCATAAAACACTTACAATCAGGATTTTCTACAATTTGAAAGAACATTTTCATAATGACTTAATTTTCCAAACTTGATATAAACACCATTATTATCGCCCTGACATTTTGACATACCCTGATACTGCTGAATCAGCCTGTTGGTCCGTAGATCCCAGATTTTCAGTGAACTGTCAGCTCCTGAAGATGCTATGCAGGTACCACTGGAGTTGAAGTCAACAAACGTTGTTGATCTATGATGACAAAACACCCCGAGTGACGTCAGTGAGTGGTAGCTGCTTCACGATCTACAGTGTAAATTGTACATCCCAATGCCATGTCGTCTCTGGGAGAAACAGATGACTATAGTTACTGCAGCTTTTACATTTGTTTGGTTATTCCTTTTACTCTTTAGTTAGAAATGAGAATACACATTGTGTATCTGTGCAATTCTACTGTACAAAAAAGGGAAAATATAATTAATAAAAGATACAATTCTTGGTGCAAGAACAGTAACACACAAAAAAAATGTATCCAAACTAAGTCGTTGGAACAAATTAGAAAATAATAAACTGAAGGCAACATGAAAGCTGAGGAGAATAACAGGACACTCTTACATACCCTACATAGTCGGTGAAACAGTTGATGCATCGTTTGGTGGATGTGTCCCAGAGCCGGACTGAACGGTCGTCCCCACAGGAAGCTATGAGCCGCCCATCCGGAGAGAACCTGGGGTGAGGAAAAGACAAACGGAGACAAGTTTTAGCAACCGAGCGCAAACACTTAAATAATAGCACCGCAGCCACTCCTGAGTTTCATTGAGGCTCTGCACAAGTAACAGCACCAAAAACAGACACATGGGTATAATCTTTAAGACCTATATATATATGCACACACACAACGGGATAGTTAAGGACAATTTTGCATTGCAAAAATATTCTGTTTTCGCTTTTTTTTCTTCATTGCAGGGTTAGGGTGGGCGAGCCAAACGATCGTATGACGATCTTTTGAGATAGAATCACAATCCTCGATCCGAATTATGATTTTTCGCACCATCAAGGCTATCCCAAAAAAACAAGTGAGCAAAAACAAAAAAAAGAAATACGTGAGTGTCTCATGTCAGACAAAAGACAAAAAAACGATTTTGGTGAAGTACAACCAGACTTTCGACCGTTTCACTCTGCTTTCGCCCACACGGAGCAGCCGGTCTGTCTCTGTTGTCTCCGTCTGTCCGTACGTGTGTCGGACAGTGAGAGCTGGACACGCCCCCTGCAGCGGGAAGCCTCCGAGATCGCTCCTCAGGATTGGGAATAGCGAAGATTCATCATAGACGAATGTGTTAATTTCTTCAAAACAGTTAGCAGCACCGAATATGATAATATATAATAAAAAAATGAATATCTGTTGCTTGTAATGAACGCACGTGCAGTTTACTGTAACAAGAGAAACTTCCGAATCTGTGTGATTCCTCAGAAAAGCAGATCATACGCCAGATAAAGATCGTCCACGATATAAAATCGTCAGATCGCCCACCCCTATTGCAGTGTGTTGAGCATGAAGGTGTCTGAATACTTTAAGAATGCGCAGCGATACATTTGATATGGACACACACATGAATGCTATGGCTATAGAGAGGGACACTACCTGGCACAGCGCACCCAGTTCGTGTGCTGGTTGAGTGAATAGTTGAAGCACTGTCCGCGAACGCTCCACACTTTGATCGACTTATCATCGGACGCCGTCACCAGTCTCTGGCCATCGTGGGAGAAAGCGACGCTGCGTACAGCAGCAGTGTGAGCTTTAAACATGGTTGACTCTCCTTTCCTAGAACACACACATACACACACAGAAAATACAGTTAATTTAGGACCTAACCTATGTCAGTCTGCAGCATGTGGTTCATCCTCATGCCAGACTACTGAGTACATTTCCAGTATATTTGTACACCAGACTATTCCTGTTATATTACTATACTTTTACTGTACTCAGTGGTGAACAAAAACGTCCTGACTAAAGCAGTAAAAGCGACTCTGGAAACATACATGGTAGGTGTCCACAGTCGGACCGTTCTGTCCTTGGAGGACGTTGCCACCAGGTTACCGGATGGGGAGAACTGCACCCCAGTGATGACGTCTTGGTGGCCAAAATAGCGGTAGGCCCTCGTCTTGAGAGCCAGATTCCAGATCATCAGGCTCTTATCCACCGACCCTGAGGCTGGAAGGAAGACAAAGGAAAGTAAATGAAGTGGTCAGTAGAATCGGTACAGCCGTTGATTTAACTACTGACACTGATTATAAAAAGTAAAAATGTAATCATATGAAAGGAGCTTCTTTTGTAAAAACTGTTGTAGTTTAATTTGTGTTTCTGTAGGATGTAAAAGTTGATCAAATGAAAACCTTAATAAAGTCAGTCTATATTGTTGCGCTAGACATGCGCAGTATGTTATTCATTATAATAGCGCAACATATTAGTTTTCCATTCCATTGCTTTATAAAAACACTTCTCCTTTATAGGTCATGGGGGGGCTGCAGCCAAGCCCAGCTACATATTCATTTTGATCATTTCTAGCAGTACAGTATACAAGTGCTGTACATGAAGCTTATAGAGTAGCATGGTTATTACCAAAGATCAGATAGTTGTTTTTTTTACTAAATACTGATTTCCATACATGGTATTTGTATAACAATTTAACTGTTTCACAGTAAACCTTTATTGTTTCAATGGAGTAATTTGAAGGCCGCTTTTAGATTATTTGTGGGAGCCACAGCATGACGTATGATTAATGGCAACTATCCTCCTACTGTGAATAACATGTGTGATGAATGTATGAGGCATCAGCAGCAGGTATTACCCAGCTGTTTGCTGTTTGGACTGAAGTCTGCACACGTGACAGCGTCTCTATGCCCCTTGAAGTGTCTCTCCAGGGTGGGGTCCTCCTGCAGCGACAAGGATCACAGTCAGTCAGCAAAACTCTGCATTTCCTCTGCAGTTTCAATGGTAAAAAAAAATGGATTAAAAAAAAGAAAACAGACAGGAGGGTACTCCTGAGCATTGGTGAGTTAACACTAGTAAAATAGTGTTTTACTAACTTTATAGTTAACTTTATAGCATCACGTTTATGGAAGAACTCTACAGACTTCAGTCTGCTTTATGTACTAAAGGATATAATATAATATATCGCTATTTGTATAATGCTATTCGGTGCTCGTGTGTTGCCGTAGTGCAGGACTGGCCCCTGTGGGACACCGTCCACCTGGCCGAGACCGCGCGCGCTAATGTTTACATTTCTCTTTTAAAGAGACATTCAACTTTTACATACAGTCTAAGACTTTTACACGTCGCTTTGCAAGTCCACAGCACTGTCAACGACTTTCCCACGGAGGACCCGTGGGTGTGTTTTGACAGCCCCCGTTTTTAGCAAATCCTCTTAGCTAGCGAACTCGCCGACTCAGCTAAAAGTTGGCACGAGTGAACGTTGTCGAAGCGCCTTCGCGAAAAGGATTACAGTGAATATACTCACCATGACAGACGCCATTGTGGGCGTTCGCTGTGTTCACAGAGCTGAAGTCGTCAAGGGGAGAGTTGCACAGCCTCCCATCACTGTCAAACAAGTGCGCCTCCAGCAGCGCTCTCAGACCCGACCCGTCGAGCCCAGATAAGATACTGCGGCGGCGCAGTCTTTTCTGTAATCTTCGCTGACTTTGATTTGAATTGATTCTAAATGAAAAGTGACTTTTGTTTTTGCAGAACCCGCTTTTTCTGCCGCTAAGTAACTAACCACCTGTGGCTTGATCCTGTGGCGGAGAGAGGAGAGTGGTGCTGCATTCAGGAAGCATAATCAAAAAACGGGTGGATACGATGATCTGACGCGGAAGTTTGATTCACATCGTGAAAATGGGAATTAAAAATAGGAAAAATAGGTCACTGAGAAAATCTCCTTTTTTTCGGTGCATCAATTTAATCAAGGCATTTGAGTAAAAGACATAGGCTTCGAATGAACACAAAATAAGTCCCTGCCAAAGAGCCAGAAACGGAGCAACTCCAGCATTGTTTCTATCCAGACTAGCTGCGGCTATTTCTACGTTCCTTGAATGCAGCACGCCGCCGAGGTGGAGCGTCCCCCCGCTGCCTAGCAACTGGCCCGTCATGTCCACATGAGACTCTTCCGGGAGGCGCAGTATCGCCCTCTCCGGTTGGCCCGAGGAAACGCGCCGACGAATCGTCAGCGAGGTTGCTAAGACTTGCAAATGAATGTTTGGTACTTCGGTTTGAAAAGATGTCGCTCAAACAGGGCATCGGCAATGTGGAGGTAACGTTCGTTAAACAACAGTTCGGATTATTCGATGCACTCGCTTACTGCCAGTGTTGGATTATCGATTATACCGTGTACCGTGAACAAAGCGTGGGCTTTGAAAAAAACAAACTCAAACGTAGCTGTTGTAGCTAGTTAGCTAGCTAGTTAGCTGTCATCGGCGTTAAGTTACTGTATCAGCAGTGCACCTGTATTAGTAATGTAACGTTAGTTAGTCTCTGTGAAGCTGAGGGCCAGATAACGTGAATTAATGTCAACTTTGATACCACGCTCACTGCTCTTGTTTATACCGGCTAACGATGATCCACGATGTCCCTTTTCTTTCCAGTACATGAAAAAGAGAATACCGAGAAACGCAAAGTATCAACACGTCAGAACCCGACTGGACACAGGTACAGGACCCTGTCCACGCACAGATGCCATACACCCATAAACCATGCATGATTATTGATTGATTGATTTTTTTCGTGTCATGCACTCACAGTTTCCAACCCTCCTGGATTTCACAAAATTACACCAAAACGTTCATCTGCTGTGGTCAAACATTACATTGGATTTCACTTCATCCAAAAATTACTGTATTTCTATTTAACAGCCAATCAGCTAATGATCATCGAACCCGACGGAATCATCATAAATAGAGAAGCATTAAAATGAAACGGACAGATGTCTGTCCTATTTGTCCAATGTAATAACAATATCTGATGTGAGTCGGAATCAGTGGGTCACATCACGCGGAAGCTATGGAAAACAATGTGGTTATCCTCTATTCAAAAACTGGATTTTATTGATGGTCCAGAGTGAACGTCTGCCAAGTGTCCAACCTAAAAACTGATTTCACGTTGGTGAAATGAACCGCATTGTAGATTTCGTCTACTTAACCCAGGAAACACAGTCAGTCCTCCTCTGGATTGGCTTTGGGATCTTTATGAAACAATAAGTTAATCATTTTTATAAATATCGACCAACAAATGTTCTTTGTAAATGTCAATGTCAAACTGTTGAGCTTTAAATGCTCTTCTGAGTCTTCATCACGTGTGTTTCATTTGGTAGGATGCAGCCTTACGAAGTATATGGAGAGACTGGAGGACATTAAAAAAAGTGAGTAACTTGTTTGAAGAGGAAAGGAATAAACATGTTAATAAGTATGTTTATATTATACAACGGTTCAAAGATTTTTTTATAAAAAAGAAAAATCATATTCCAATGTATGCGCCGGTATGGATGCATGTATTGTCTGAACGAGTTATTAGTTATTTCATTCTATTATTCTACCAGCGGTCAGACTGTTTAAACCAAGGTCCAAAGATATTTTCCTCACCTACAGTCTTTCTAAATGAGATATTTCAAGACTGACAGGAGTCATCAGGGCTGTGAGGCAAATTTGTTTTTTTCCTCTTCCTCAGATTACAGGTATCGTGCAGATGAAATATTCAAGAGATTAAAGGTTACAACATTTGCACAATTGGTAAGAATCATTTTTCAAATTCTTTGTAACACTGTAATACTAAGAGATTTACTTTGTTGTGCTCTGTAATAGAGCCCGACCGATATTGATATTTGGGGACCAATGCCGATATCCATATTAGGGAGTACAAGATTTCCTTCCCCGATACATCGGCCGATATACATAAATATATAATCCGTCAATGATTGCTAAAATGTCGTTATGAAAACTTTATGACAAAGAAATGTAATTGAGGCTTGATATTTTTAGTTTAACCATACATTTGATCATTAATAACTATAGATACAAATAAAACCAAATATATAGAACTTGAATTAAGAAAATTAACAGAATTTATTTGCCGGAAAATGTAAACATGAATGCAAATACCAATATGTCTGTGAAAGGCTCATATCGGCCAATATTATCGGCCAACCAATACTGTATATTGGTCGGGCTCTTCTTTGTAGAAAGTCCAGCCCGCAGCTATTTCTGTTGCCTATATTTTAGAAGTGAATGAATGGATTGCAATAAGAGAACCTGAACTGTTTTTTGTGCTTAAATAATCGATAGACCGCTTATGTGAATTACGATTCTCTTTGCTCTTTTACCTCCGATTTCTGATCCTGATCCTTTTTTTCCCACCAGATACTTCAGGTTGCATCTGTGTCAGACCTGAATGATGATGTTGACTCACACGGCCCGGAAGGTAATGCAACAAAACAAAAAAAGGAAATCCAATGCTGAATCAGCATTCATATTAATTATTCATACTCTTAACATTATGAAACATCAATCACCTACAGCTTCATACTACATGGCTCATTAACATTTTCAAACAAGTTTATTTTGGGCTGGTAACTTTACATTACTGGATATACTGTAATGTGTGCTAAATGGATTTAAGTCTTAAAAGTGGGTGACAATCTGTTGACTCCCCACTCCCCCTCTCATTTGCAGACGGTTTGTCAGTGGTGTCTGATGCAGACCTGGAGTGTCTATCCGAAGACGACAACAGCACCCCACATGCGTCGCCTCTTTCAGATTGCCAGGATGTACGCGACGCCAGAGAAATCTGCTACTCTGCCAGGTCAACACTGCTGAGGTAGTGTACAGCTCAGACATCCTGAAAACCTCATTCCCTATATCACTCTTTGTTTCGAGGGAAATCATTTTAGCATGTACTGCACTAAGGGACTGTACCTCCGTCCTCAATGGTGACAGAGAAGGAGTACTGCCTGCACAGGTGCTTCACCGGGTGACTTCTGTGTCCAGGAGTTGTATTTTTTTTTTTTAAACAGCCAAATTGCATGAAACCTACTGATATCTAGCCATGTAGATTGGCAGATTTGGGTTTTTATGTTCCCAGGATTGATTTTCTGACTTCCTTTTGGTCTTGTTACCATCATTTTAAACTAATATCTGTAAAGTCTTTAACACCTGTACAGTGTTACTTGTGTCACACCCAGCATCCAACAATCACAGTATATAATCAACAGAAAAAAACAGGAATCCAACACACATCAATCTGTGTCTGCACCGATCTGCACCCAACGTACTGCACATCCACTTTTTGTCCCCTAAGACGTCTGCAGTTCCGACAACTCCACCCTCTTGTAAACCGCACAGTAACCTCCTTCAATCTGTCATCAGTGTCTCCTCATCTCCCCTGCGTCCTCTCGCCGCCTCCAGCTGGAACAGGAACCCCAGGAGTGTAACTCTATCTGCGACCTCTCCGGGGGGCTGCAGACTGGGGCAGTGGTAGGGGTGGAGTTTTAGGTTACCTCCTATGTGAGGGGGGGAAATGAATATCTTTTTTGATATTAACTGATTTGACAGAACAAGCCAATTCAAGACATCCCCATAGCGATTGTTCTTTCTATTATTTTTGCAGGATTAATTAATCTCAAAGTAATCATCAGATTGATCAATAATGAATATAATCAATAGTCGCAGCTTTAACATGGATATCAATCCTTCTTGAAATGATAAGTCACTGTAAAGCAACATTGCTGATGATTCCAACTATATTAATGCTTAAACTTACAAGTATACAATATAAACATTTAGGTATTTTCATAAGGTAGGTATGTGTTACCTAGGTAAAGGTAACATTTTGCATTAATGTTATTGCAACATGTTGTTGAAATATTTTGAAAAGCTGAACTTCATGAGCTGGAAGGAGTGGTTCACTGATGGAAAACTATGACAGAATAAGAACTTACAATAAACGTTATCTGTATTGTTCTATTCAGAAACAAAGAGCTGTCCAAAGCAAAACTCATGTTGTGCTTTGGTAGTAGTACCCGGCCTCTTGCATGGGGCACCATCTGTTGTGATGGCTATCAATTTTAATAAAATATTAATATTAATTAATAACTTGAATTAATATTAAAGTTACATCAGGGCACCACCCTTCAAAGACCAGACTGTATATTTAGAAACATTTATTTTGAATATAGTTGAAACAACGAAATCTAATCTAAAAAATGTCAACATAAACAGGTCTGAGATTGAGTGCACAGACTAGCTGGCCGTCGAGGTCAAAGATGTGAGGATTTCTTGAAACAAGATGGCGGTTATCAAGGAAACAACAACAAAATGGCGGCATCAAAGGTGTCGGCTCGACCACATGCTGTACTTTGATAAGGCCATTTGTTGCAAGACAAAGAGTGTCAGGTTAAAAGAGGGTTAGTTATAGGATACTTATATCAAATTAACCTATGAATAGATATAACACCATATGACACCAAGTGAACACATTGAATCAAATCAATACAGTACACTACCAAAGTTAAACTTTCCTATGCTTAGCCGTGTTGTGTAATGCTTTGCTATTAGCTTTGGTTGGTCCTTAATCAGGCTCTCGTGTCGCTGCCCTTTGGAAGTTGTAGCAGTCTGCTTCCCCAATAGAGGGAAGCAGAGAAGAGGCATGTTCTCTCGGGAGAGAAGAATGGGGAAGAGAGTGAGCAGTGGGAGCACTCGAGTTTTATAGGCCTGACACGTTGACCAATGGTAGCTGGAGGTTGGAGGCCATTTCACACCCAAGGTGTGATAAGGTGAAGGACCATGGGAATCTGAGTTTTCAAAGGGCCACATGGTCAAATCCTCCATTTTATGAGGCACAACAAAGATATGGAAAGAAAAAAGACTAACGAATAACACAAGCCCCCAAACCTTTGACCCCTCGCAGCGTTGTCAGCGGTGTGGGAGAGTTGAGCCTCGACAGGAAGAGCCAGAAGACGGAGAGTGAGGTGTCCAGCTTCAAGCTGGCTGACAGGCCCTACCCCGACTCCCCCTACCTGCTGCTGGACGTACGAGACTGCGAACAGTACGACTGCTGTCACATCGTCAGTGGTACGTGACGCGGAATTGATCGTCCAGCTTTTCATGCCAAATAGAATATTTTTATCAGTCTTGTTTTTGTTGTTTCTGGCAGCACACAGTTTCCCCATCACCAAGCTGTCTCGAACGATGAACCCCTATACCAAAGAAGTGCTGGAATATGTATCCTTCAACCATAGTTGGCCCTAGCCTATATGTGGCCCTAAGCAGAGTTTAATTTTTGCCGACTGAACCAAAGGCTTGTTTGAATGTTTATGTTAAAAATGTCCTTTTTTATGACATTGTCTTAATCTTTTTCTTAATGGGTGGCCATGGCGGGGCCCTAAGCAGCTGCTTAGTTCGCTTATGCCTTGGGCCGGCCCTGCCTTCAACACAGACGAGACTAATCATTTCTCCGTTTTTCCATGTCACAAAAACAGTATCAGGGCTTTTTGAAATGCAGTTACAACCAATTATTGTCTTAACCCGAATTTTGCTCAGAAAAATGCAGCAGGGAAGATCATCATCGTGTATGACGAGGATGAGAGAATAGCCAGCCAGGCAGCCACCATCATGTGCGAACGAGGAGTTGAGAATCTGTTCATGCTGTCTGGAGGTAACATACCATTTAACTCAGGTTGTTCACTCTCACTCTTATCGAATCCAAAGTAGAGAGTTGGCACCGTTATGAGGTTGTAGTTGTGAGTGGAGCTGGAGGTAACATTTCTGTGTTTAAATGGTGGGGAAGCCCAAGAAAAGACTTAAAGGGAATATTAATGCTGCTTAACATGTCAATTTTATTTCAAAATAAATAGAATTTGTAATGTAAAAAAAAGAAAGAATCCATCCCTGTTGCATTATCAGTGTCTGAAAAGAGCTGTCGTCCCACTGCTGTCCCCTCCCAGGGCTTAAGGTTATCTCTCAGAAATTTCCAGAAGGCATGACGACAGGCTCCCTCCCGACCTCATGCCTGTCCTGTCCCGCTTCATCGAAGGGGAAGAAGAGCTCTGTGCAACATCAGCAGGAGCCGCAGGCGGCAGAGAAAAGGTGGCGGTTTACATCGGACGAGCTGGTCAAGATCCAGGAGCAGCTGGACGAGATGCTCATCCCAAGTAACCCCAACAGTAAGACCACACTCAGAGACTCAAAAGCCCATTCTCCAATTGAAAATGATAGCAGTGGTAAGGCATTGTTTTAGGTGTCCATAAATCCATCCATCCATAATCTATACCACTTATTCTTTGAGGGTCAATTTTTATTTTATTTTTTGAAATTATAATTTTCGCTAGGAAAATTATGTAATTCAGTACTAAATATGGGTAAAATAGAGACATGGTTGTGAAATGGTTATGTGAGTTTTGTTTTTTTGTTTTCTGTTTATTAGCCGTTGTTTAATTTTTATGTTTTTGTCCACTCTGATGGATTGTATTTTTTGTAAGTTTCATATTTTTGCTTTTTCCGCTGACACACTGTGAACATAATAGCTGTTAGATAGAACTGGTATAGTTCAGAGTTGCCAATCCCTCCTGACTGACATCCCATATTTTTGCTCCATGACATGCTGATATCAGGCAGATTTGAAATCATTAATCAAAACCAAAGAGCATAAACCCTAACTGTTACTCATTTCGTTTCATATTCCTCACGACTGTTTGTGTGTCTTTTCACTGCAGGCCGCATGTCCAGCCGCATGTCGACCCTCAGCTCCCAGTCCAATGCCTCTAGTGCCGGAAGTCGACTGAGTTCCTCCACCGTTGGGAGGAACAGCGGCAGGGTTCAAAGCAGCCGACCCTGGAAGTAACCCCACCTACCACACAAATGCCCACAAACAAACAAACATACCTCCAACACAAAGTCCTATTATTTCAGGTTACAAAGCCCCCTCAGTGCATCGCATTAAGTAAACACACCCCTGATCCCACCATTTTCCACAATACTGCTGTACAGTCAGAGGTGGACAGGAGACACATTTCTTTCTCCTGTGTTTCTGGCGTCTTCCACCATCCTTTACTCCAGAATTTCTTTTAACACGGATGTGTGAATTATGGATCTCTAATTCAAACCAAATCAGCGGTGCGAAATTTACAAATAAGAACCATACTCTTCATCTTCACTTGTGGATATTTGTCAGACTATAGTATTTTTTTTTTCTTAAAGTATTTAATAAATTGTGTATATTTGACAGTTTGTACAGTGCCTCATCTGTGAAGCTCAAAACCGATGGATCCAATTGCACTTGGATTAACAGTCCATGTAACACTATTCTTTCCATTTTCACTAGGATAAGAATCTGAAGAAATAATCACTAATTTCTGTTAATGATTCATTTAAATTAAGATTATTTTTCTATGACATTACATTAATTTAGCAGATTTTGAATGAATTTTTAACTCCATAATTTCCAGAGAGGTCACGTTTAGCTCCATCAGTATGACGGCCTCCAAATAAATGGCATTCCTGAAAGATAGTTTTATTTCTGCAGACGTTGACATGGCATGAAGGATTCGCTGGGGATGTCTTTAATGCACAAGGAGGAATTTATATACAAATAATGTTACAGGGCTTGATCCATGTTGGAAAAGTTGTGTTGTAATTTTGCATAATGACTCATGATGTTGTCTTATTTTAATTCCGTAGCTGACAGTGCACCAACAGCCTTTATGTGAAACTTGTGTCCACTCACACACTAATGTTACTGTGACTTTTTGTTGTGTGTGAGTGTGTGTGTGTGCGTGTTTGTTTGAGAATCAAAGTGCTGTACATGGGGATCACACTAAATGATTGAGTGAAGCCTTCACACAGGTAGACGTGTGCATTAGAAAATCACAGCGTCACTAAAAATAGAAAATGACGAGCAGCGCTTTGTTTCCTACCGGTACATTTGAAAAACAGTATTGCTAATTTGTGGCCTTTTGTTTTGTTGGTGTGGCAGTGACTTGTTCCGTTGTGCCGGGCTCCCCCGAAACCGTCGCACAGGCTCCTGTGAAGTGCATTTATTGACAATTTGAACTTCTCCATTGTGGTGATAACTTTGTGTTTTTAATCATCAGTCTTAAATGGCTTTTATCCAGCTGATCACACCACATGATTTTGTTGCTAAATTAATGTGTAAGATTGTTTCCTGTGTAGGAGTTGTAAAATGATGAATATTAAAATAAATACCACCTAGAAGACCTACAGTTGTTTTTTTCAAAACAGACTCATAATTCAGTACTTTACCATGTGATTACTGTAACCACCTCTCCCTCCGTGCACACCTGCTTAGGTAAAAAGGAAAATTACATTTTTAATGAGGGGAAATGTGAGAGATGAACACCTCCCTGAAACAGGACCCATGAGAAAACGTTTCCATAATTACACTTTTAATGCATTATATATATTATGCAACTGAAAGTGGATAGGGTTAGGGATTAGGATTTAGTGCAGTTGCAAAATA
This sequence comes from Scophthalmus maximus, assembly GCF_022379125.1. NCBI lineage: Eukaryota > Metazoa > Chordata > Actinopteri > Pleuronectiformes > Scophthalmidae > Scophthalmus > Scophthalmus maximus. The sequence goes on along the minus strand of NC_061521.1, from coordinate 2,533,610 downwards.
AAAACTAAAATTGAATCATACATTCCATTGTGATGCAAATGTGATGTCATCCCCATTGATACAATAACCAAAGGTTCAAAGGTACACACTCCTGTGATCTGTCATCTCATTGCATATGACAGGTAGTGAATAATCTCAGAATCCTGTTTGAATTATTGCAGACACAGAGGCGAGACGCTGAGTTACTTGACCCCATTTGAAAATACAAAAACTGGGACCTCCACCCAGAAAGACAAGCACAATTTATTGAGGAATTCTTGCTCTTAGGCAAAATGTATGGCATGCTCAACAAAACTGGGGACCTCTCCCATCTGCTCCAAAAGAAGAAAACCTATCGAGTCAGGGATCAGTTGCAGGTGAATGTGAGGGAGAATTTTGCCAACTTTCTAGGGCAAAGGGTAACATTTGATTTTCTGGTATAGACTTTTTGGAGGAAAATAGCTTATAAGAAGGACGTTATTCAAGAGCAGTTCAGAATTGTTTTGGATTGTATGAATGAGACTTAATAATAGAGTTTATAATATGACATTACATTTATTTAGCAGACACTTCTGTGCAAAGCGACTTACAATAGGTGCATTCAACCATGAAGATATTACCCAAAAAGTGCAAGAATCAATAGAGTACATAGACATTTGTCAAAAGAGCTTCAAGTGCTCATTTTAGATTTTTTTTTTAATTATTATTTTAAATAATAATTTCAGGGAGTAAGGTGCAGTCTGAACAAGTTATATTTACATGATCTGTCAGATTGCTGGCTTAGTCAGACACAAACACTGGAGCAATGGAGTAATGATGAAGGCCTTTAGAACTTTATGAGTATTGAGGATTAGCTGACAACTAGCTGATACCTGGTTACTGCCTAACTGCTTAAAATGTTGGCATAATGAAGTAGTTGGTGGGGTGGGGAGGTGTGTAGTGCCAGAAGTGTAAGTCTGTTTGCTTCCACAGTTACATTGTGTGAAAGAACATACAACATACATATGACAAGTGAAGATTCATATAACTTATATCATGTTAACTTTTGTTACCATGCTTGTTGCTCTTGTTTGTACCGGCTAACGATAACCCACAATGTCCTTTTCTTTCTAGTACATGGATAAAAGAATACCGAGAAACGCAAAGTATCAACACGTTAAAACCCGGTTGGACACAGGTACAGGACAGTGTACACAGTACAGTACACATGGACAGGACCCTGTCCATGTTAACATGCCCTACACCTCTTTACAACTATGCATATTTATTAATTTATTTATTTTTCAAGTCGTGTACTCACATTTCAGCAGACCCTCCTCTGGAGAGGCACTGGTATTTTTTTTTTTTTTTTTTTATGTTGTCCTCCACATAAGGTTCTATATTGTAGCTATTCTTTATGAGACAATAAGTTAATCATTTTTGTCTATACCATACTGTATATCAACAAACATTTTTGCTCGCTATACATGAGAAACAATTTACTTCTAATCTCTTGAATAAAACAAAGGGAGATGTTCAGACAAGATAAATGACACACAATTCCAATAAGAGAAGGACTTCAACTCATGTTTAGGCCGGTGCCATCCCAAACTATTTAACTTGAAGTGCTCTTCTGACTCTTCATCACATTGTTGTTATGTTTCATTTGGTAGGATGCAGCCTCACGAAGTATATGGAAAGACTGGAGGAGATTAAAAGAAGTGAGTGACTTGTGCAAAGGAATAAACATGTTTATGAGTTGGTTTATATTACACTATTCTTCAAAGGCTTTTGAATCCATTTTTTTAATATTCCAATTTTTAATTGACATTTATGTATGCTCTGATTAAAGCATGCCAGAACAAAACAAAAAGAGATTTTAGAAACCCCTTGAGCCAAGTTTGGCAGGATTGTGTAACACTCACATATTATTCAATCGAAGCACAATTATTTCATCCAAATTATTGATATTTCCCGGTTGATTAAGTTCTTCGTGGACAATGGTCATCTGCTGTTGAACTGTCCTTCGATTTATCTGGGTTAAGTGACACCGATTCACCCTCTCTTCAATCGAGGATTACACAGTTTATACAGATTTGTTTTTCCCATTTCCTCAGATTACAGGTATCGTGCAGATGAAATTTTCAAGCGATTAAAGGTGACAACATTTGCACAATTGGTAAGAATCCTTTTTCATTTCTTTGTAATACTGTATTATCCTGCTTTACTCTGTTGTGCTTTGCAGCACACAGCTATTTATGTTGCCTATATTTTAACAGACTGCTTGTGTGGATTACTGTGGACAGACAGCTCTAACAAACCATTAAGATCCATTTGCTACCTTCATTTACAGACTCCGTGACACGATTCTCTTTGCTCTTTTACCTCCAATTGCTGATCCTGGTACAAGCGTTGATGATTTCCAAACTTTCTTTTTTTCCCACCCAGATACTTCAGGTTGCCTCTGTGTCAGAGCTGAATGATGATGTTGACTCACACGGCCCGGAAGGTAAAGCAAATGAAAAAAAGAAAGAAAAAAAAACCCCGACAACAACCTGCCCCCAACATTTATATTAATTATTCATACTCTTAACATTATGAAACATCAATCACCTTCAACTTAATACTGCATGGCTCATTAACATTTTCAAACAAGTTTCTTTTGCCCTGGTCACATTACATTAGTGGATATACTGTTGACTCCCCACTCCCCCTCTCATTTGCAGACGGTCTCTCAGTGTCTGACTCAGACCTGGAGTTTCTATCCCAAGACGACAACAGCACCCCACACGCGTCGCCTCTTTCAGATTGCCAGGATGTACGCGACGCCAGGGAAACCTGCTACTCTGCCAGGTCAACGCTGCTGAGGTAGTGTACAGCTCAGACATCCCGAAAACCTCACTCCCCATATCGCTCTCTGTTTAGCTGATATAACTTAGTGGGTTACACCACAAGACTTGGGAACGGAAGGTCGGGGTTTCGAGTCCTCCCTCAATCTGTCATCAGTGTCTCCTCATCTCCCCTGCGTCCTCTCGCCGCCTCCAGCTGGAACAGGAGGCCCAGGAGGGTAACTCTATCTGCGACCTCTCCGGGGGGCTGCAGACTGGGGCAGTGGTAGCGGAGGAGATTTCGGTTAACTCCTGTGTGGGGAGGGCGGATGGAGAGAAAGAGTAGTCTCAAGAGACCTGGACTGAAACCTTCCAGATTTTAAAACAGACCTGCCTTATAAACCAAAATCATGTGCTGGACTGAATCCTCAATCCTCACAGACATTAGTGAAACAAAACCAGCAGAGTTGTGGTTCGAGCATCGTCATCAGGTCTGTTGTTGGCTGGAGTGTTTTAAATCAGTGTGCGTGGATAAGAGCTGCAACAATGAGTTGTTTAATCAATCTGTTTCCATAATCAATTCATGCCAAAAGTCATATTTCTCATATATCATAGTGAAGTGAATATTTCCTTGTGATACGAACTGATTAGACAAAGCAAGACCTTAGAAGACGTCGAAAATGTTCTATTACATGAGGGCATTTTATAGGGAAAAAAAATGGATTCATTAATAAACCTTTGACCCCTCGCAGCGTTGTCAGCGGTGTGGGAGAGCGAGGCCTCGACAGGAAGAGCCAGAAGATGGAGAGTGAGGTGTCCAGCTTCAAGCTGGCTGACAGGTCCTACCCCGACTGCCCCTACCTGCTGCTGGACGTACGAGACCGCGACCAGTACGACTGCTGTCACATCATCAGTGGTACGTGACGCGGAATTGATCGTCCAGCTTTTCATGCCAAATAGAACATTTTTATCATTCTTGTTTTTTGATGTTTCTTGCAGCACACAGTTTCCCCATCACCAAGCTGTCTCGAACGATGAACCCCTATACCAAAGAAGTGCTGGAATATGTATCCTTCCACATCGACTGCACTAAACATTTCAGAAAAACAAAATATCAGGGCTTTTGAAATTCAGTTACAACCAATTATTGTCCTGTTTGAACTTAACCCGAATTTTGCTCAGAAAAATGCAGCAGGGAAGATCATCATCGTGTATGACGAGGATGAGAGAATAGCCAGCCAGGCAGCCACCATCATGTGCGAACGAGGAGTTGAGAATCTGTTCATGCTGTCTGGAGGTAACATACCATTTAACTCAGGTTGTTGACTCTCACTCTTATCGAATCCAAAGTAGAGAGTTGGCACCGTTATGAGGTTGTAGTTGTGAGTGGAGCTGGAGGTAACATTTCTGTGTTTAAATGGTGGGGAAGCCCAAGAAAAGACTTAAAGGGAATATTAATGCTGCCTAACATTTGTGTTATTTCAACATAATTTGAATCGACTCATTATCATTTGTAATGTTAAACTAATCTGAAAAAAGAATCCATCCCTGTTGCATTATCAGTGTCTGAAAAGAGCTGTCGTCCCACTGCTGTCCCCTCCCAGGTCTTAAGGTTATCTCTCAGAAATTTCCAGAAGGCATGACGACAGGCTCCCTCCCGACCTCATGCCTGTCCTGTCCCGCTTCATCGAAGGGGAAGAAGAGCTCTGTGCAACATCAGCAGGAGCCGCAGGCGGCAGAGAAAAGGTGGCGGTTTACATCGGACGAGCTGGTCAAGATCCAGGAGCAGCTGGACGAGATGCTCATCCCAAGTAACCCCAACAGTAAGACCACACTCAGAGACTCAAAAGCCCATTCTCCAATTGAAAATGATAGTTGTGGTAAGGCATTGTTTTAGGTGTCCATAAATCCATCTATCCATTTTCACTGCAGGCCGCATGTCCAGCCGCATGTCGACACTCAGCTCCCAGTCCAATGCCTCTAGTGCTGGAAGTCGACTGAGTTCCTCTACCGCTGGGAGGAACAGTGCCAGGGTTCAAAGCAGCCGACCCTGGAAGTAACCCCACCTACCCTCAACCACAGAGATACACACAAGCAAACAAACAAACATACCTCCAACACCAAGTCCATATATTTCAGGTTACAAGCCGCCTCACTGCATTGCTTTGGAGAAACATTATTCCAACTCTTGACTGCCAAGGAGTGAACATTGTATGCGTGAATGAATAACTGTAAGTTTGGTTGATGAAACTTGAGGCATGTTTCAATTACTTTGGAACCATATTTACAGTTCCAAAGGACTGAAGAAAGTTTGTTCCAAATAATACTTTGTGTAGACCAAGTCTAAAAAAATCTTTTCACAGCTTACAGGCCTACTAATGCGCTAATGCTAGTCCATTAGCTCTGCATAATAATGCTGACTGATGCTCATGAAATTTGCATTTTTTATGTTTTTTAAGGCTTTTCTGTGATATATACTATTATAATTGATTGTGATTATTTTCCAGATACCATACCAACATCCATATGTTCATACACTCTTAAATACAGCCCTGCATCTTTTCAACTGTGCCTGTTACTGATCATCAGTAAAGTTTGAGTGGAACCAAGATCTCTGCTTCTGCGTATATCTCTCTATCCGGAGACCCACTGTAGAGGAGAGGCTGGCCCACTTCTAGTTCAATCCTGCTCAACTTTACATACATATTGTAGTATATCTTCCTGGCCCTCCATTGTTGTGATTTCTCGTAACTATCTTTGACCTTACCAGGCTAAACAACTTATCATGTCACTAGAGCCAGAACTATTCCCAGCCGAATAGAAGGCTGGTGTGGAGAGACAAAGTCGTGCAACAGGCAGATTAGCCATCTTGGGTACAGTAGGCTTGGCTTTCCGTCGTCTACTGTCAGGACAGCTGTGCTGGTAACGCCGGATACCTCCCCTCCTCAAGGTATCTAGAATGCCCGTTGGATCTCTGCCAATAATCTCTCTGGTCCAGGATGACGCAAACATCTGTCCTAATCTTGTATTAGCATCTTGGTGAAAGGGGGGCCTGGATCCAAGTCTATGGGATGCTTAGTGGTCGGGTCTAAGTCTGCAGAATGTCGAAGCCTCCCACCAACTCTAATGAGTTCTTTATGACTCATCCAATTTTGTCTAGCTTCCAGATGCTCCATTGTCTTAAGATGAGTCCGTGCTGTTGGGTCCCACTGTCTCCAACTTCTCCAGTATATTTAACACTGGCTCTGTGACTGAAGAAGTCACTTTCACTTCAGCGTCTGGCCATGGATGGGTGTTAGGCCAATCATCACCACTGTCTCCTTCCAGCTCTTCTACTGGAGGTGGTAAATACTTTGGAGGACCGGATCTTGTCTGTGGCTGAAGTGGTGGCCAATTCCCAGCTAGCACAGCAGTGTCGGGTAGGCTAGGTGTGAGGGGTTGCTTCAAGGTTCTCTTCTTCACAGTGATTTAACAAGTTTATGATATGTTTCGAGTTTGCATGTTCTCCCTGTGTCTGCGTGGGTTCTCTCTGGGTTCTCCGGCTTCCTCCCAAAGTCCAAAGACATGCAGAATGGGGTCAGGTTAATTGGAGACTCTAAATTGACCTTAGGTGTGGATGTGAGAGTGAATGGCTGTTTGTCTCCGTATGTTGGACCTTTGATGGACCGGCGACTCTTCACCCAGGGTGAACCTCACCTCTCTCCCAACGTCAGCTGAGATTAGCTCCAGCCCTCCTGCGAGTTGAAAGGATTAAGTGGTATACTGTAGATAATGGATGGATGGATGAAAAGTGGCAGGATCAGAATGAGACATGGAGAAGTACATTGGGACTTAACAAGACAGGAATAAAGTTTCACCGTGCCACTTCCAAATTCATTATATAAAGTAAGGCAGTAAAGCCTGACTGATAATGCAGTGGTGTAATGGCAGATTTGAGTGTGTGTGTGTGTGTGTGTGTGTGTGTGTGTGTGTGTGTGTGTGTGTGTGTGTGTGTGTGTGTGTGTGTGTGTGTGTGTGTGTGTGTGTGTGTGTGTGTGTGTGTGTGTGTGTGTGTGTGTGTGTGTGTGTGTGTGTGTGTGTGTGTGTGTGTGTGTGTGTGTGTGTGTGTGTGTGTGTGTGTGTGTGTGTGTGTGCTGAACTAAAAGGCTTTCAGATCATGACACAAAAGCTGCAGTTTTCCAGTTTTCATTTATTCATCTGCTTGTGGATTTCATCATATCTAAAGAGCCACGAGTCATAATGACGATTACGGTGATATCAGTCTTGAAGGTGACATCTGCCAACAATGGCCTCCGTATTTTTTTAGTATGGGTTCTTGAAGGTGTGATCCATGATGGTCATCAGCGCCAGCCAAGTCTCCCTGGCAGTGGGGATGATCTGATTGGCAGGCAGGATGAAGCCGTACCGACCCGTGTCCCTCAGCTCAAAGGTGTAGGAATACTTGATGCCCTGGTTGTAGGTCCAGTCAATGGTGCCACCGCTGGCTTGGTCTGCAAGTGAAACAGAGGATTATTCTCCAGGCATACAGCGCAGGTTTGCAGGCGGCAGTCATAATGGAAGTCCTCGGATTCTCATTCTCATTCTGAATATCTCTGAGAGCATTTTGCAGTTAAATGTAGCAATGCTATGCAAAATTTCTCAGCAAATTAGTCCAAGTGCTGTTAAATTAAACATCCATGCTTTTAACTAACTAATTTCTACAGTCATATAGATACTATTTAATTATTAATCTGTAGTTAGTGCTGGAAAGAAGCATAACAAGAACACAACATTGAAATTACCATTGAAAAATGATCTCACTATCTATATTGTAAGCTGAGATGTAGAAACTTACAGATGGTGTTGATGATGCTGCCATATCTGTACCTGGTACCGTACAGGGAAGCCAGGTCAGTGATGGCCTTCTTAGCCAGAGCGTGCTGTAGGACAAGATTGCCATGATATCGCGTGAAATTTTTATTATTTTATACACAATTTAATATTGCTTTTGCAAAGACCCTTTTTTTTCAGGGATAAAAACAGCAGGGCCCTTAGAGGAGATCAGGAGATCCAATAACCACAGTCAGTTTCCCCAGGTTGATCTTGAAAAGTAAAAGAGATCTGAATGGGTTAAAAAATGTTTCTTTACCAGCTCGGCCTGGTCCTTCACTGGAGTGTTGGTGTAGCCGTAAGGATACAGGAGCATCTGGGAGTAGGCATGGATGGAGACGAAGGCCTTGAAGTTTCCGTGGGACTTCACAAAGTCCACAATGGACCTGACCTCAGACTCGGAGTGAGCCCTGGGTCCGCGGTAGGTCTCGGAGCAGGGGTTGCCACTGGCACCGGCTCCTGCACATGATGACCATAGACTCAAATGCCACTTTGTATAAACAGCTTCTGAATTACGATTACTGGGATCAAGACCCGGGTGACTTAAGATATACTAATGCTTATGATACAAGGGTCTCTTGTATATGAGATTGCTTTTAGCAATGAAAAGTGCTATATAAATGAAATGTATTATTATTATTATTACTATTATTATTATTATTATTATTATGTCCTCTTCTGACCACAGTATGACTCAAGATTCAAAAATATGTGTGTTCTTTATTGCTGTACTGTGTTTTGTGTCCTCTGCTTCCTGGGAAGCATTCTGCGGCTGTCTGTCGGCGTGATTGTGTGGCAGATTTGGCCAAGACTTTGTTGAAAGTGAAGATATAAAAGAACATCTCATGTCCCAAAGAGTTGATCCTGTTAAAAAAACCTTTTTGTGCAACTTTAGTGCTCCCTGGTGGTAACAATTACAACAAACTATAAAGGTTCATGAGGTGATTATTCAAATATAGTACCAACATAATCAGATTATTATTAGACAGTAGATTTTTGTAGCTTTTAAATCATTTAAAAAACTGACATTAGGTGACTTTAGGTGTCTTGATGTATTGCAGTGACGAGACAAAGACGTTACCTCCAAAACCAGCGTCCCAGTTCCTGTTTGGATCGACGCCGACACAGTTAGAGCCAGGGTTGGGGCTCCTGGTCTTACGCCACATACGGTTCTACGAACGACAGAGGAAGTCGACACCGTTTTCCTTTTTTTCCCTTTTGATTATCCATCTTATTTTATCTTTTGACCCACGTGTTAAAAATGCAGGTCTCAAAGCAACATGACCATTCTCACTTCTAAAGTCAGGTTTTCGTTAAAAGAGGATGACGAAGCTGAAGGAGTGTGAAGAGAAGGAAAAATGGAAAATGGGTAGTTAATGTGTAATTACTAGAACGGTCGCGGAAAGTATGAGAGTTATGAAAAAGTGAAGAATAAGCCAGAATGGCCTGAACGTTGTGATGTTCGAACCGAGTTCCTAGGATGAAAAATCTGGAAGGAGAAGAGGGCCAAAAAGGACAGGCTGAAATTTTTCTGTAGAATTACACATGATATTCAGAAACCCTACGTTGTTGTGGGTGAAGTAGAAGCCGTCAGGGTTGGTCACGATCTCCAGGAAGATGTCCATCTTGTTGAGGATGGCGGTCAGAGCAGGGTCACGTCCATAATCGGTCACAATCTGATGCCAGAAAACGTAAAATGGCACAACATTCCATGTAGCAGGTTCATGGTCTGAGGCTGCAAAGACAGGAAAGAAAAAAATCTAAAAATGATCGCATCACCTTCTTGGCGAACCAGGTGCCGCTGGCCTGAGTGACCCACTCCCTGGAGTGGATTCCAGTGTCGATCCAGATGGCGGGACGGTTGGCTCCACCTGTGCTGAACTAAGGCAGAGGAAAGGAAAGGAACAGTCCAACACTGTGTTTTATAATTTATTAAATACAGTGTGAGAAATGGGAGAGAACTGTTGATCTCTTTAAGGGATTTTCCCTCTCTCAGCCTCTCTGGAGCCTCTCTCATCGTGCACCTGGTCTTATTTTACCGGGTTCACTGACCTTGAGCACGTTCAGGGGACGGCCCTGGTAGCTCTGACCAATCACGAGCTTGCTGACCAGGTTGGGATTCTCGGCCACCAGCATGTCCTGGAAGCTGTAGATCTGAAAGCAGAAACAAGAGTCTTGGTCCTAACACATGAGCATCATCAGTTAAGTGATTCCTAGTTCAAGTTGAAACTTAGTAATAATCTTGAACTGCCCTGCCGATAATACCCCGTATGGGTTAATGAAAAACATGACAGATTAGATTAAAGAACAACGACAAGAGCGGCCAGAGTGAGAGCATGTACTGACCTCATTGATGGTGTGATACCTGGAGAAGTCGAAGTTGTCAGTGTTCCTGGGCTCGGCCACGCGAGCGGCGGAGTCCATCTCCTCCTGCTCCATATCCAGCATCACCTGGAGACCGGCGACATCGCTCAGGTTTGAGTCGAGTCGACTCAATAAATCCCTACAGTTACCGCTCAAGCCTCGGGTCGAGCAATCGGGCTATGTGCGCGGGTCTGGTACCTGCAGGTCTTCAATGATGGTGGAGTACTCGATGCCCTGAGACTCCAGGTACATCTTGACCGACTGCAGGCTGAAGAAGGGAACTCTGACGTCCACGGGGGTGTCCACTTCGGTCGCATCCCTCCAGAAGTCCAGCTGAAAGGAAACACACACACACACACGTCATACAATTTGGCTCGTTCGAAGCCTTGCACATTCACTCTACTCTCCGTTGTATGTAATATTTTTTGAACGATGGCTGACCTCGAACTCGCTCTTGTCCTCCAGGCCCTTGACGAGAGAAAGCTGGACATAATCCTTCGGTACAACGCGGAGCACCTGATTCCTGCGAAAAGGGAACCCCAGTGTTGTACAAGTTTTTGATCAACTGAAGTAGGGGGGAAGTTGCCAAAGACAGACAGTAAGTAAGATTTCTGAAGGCTAACTGGTTCTGCCTATGCAGAATTTGTACAGTGAGAAACTGAGCGAAGATCTACAGTGTGGATGTTTGACTTGATGTTATTGTCAGCATGGCAAGGCACTTCCCGGGGTCGGATTCCCAGAGTGGCTTTTATCTACTGTTTAAAGCTGAACTCACTAACTTTACACTGCGGCGACCACAAGGAGAATCAGGGGAGAACTTTAATATATGTGGAATATATGAAGGACTTTATTGTCCAATAATTCTTTCCTATCCAGATAAATAATATCAAAAATGATTATCTGACTTATTGCTGACTTAATAAAGAGAACATAAGCAGCAATACAATATATATGTGTGTGCACATATAGTGCACACACATATAGTGTGCTAGAGAGGTTGATGCCAATTGCAGCAACCTCTTCCCCTCAACTGCCGATTGGTTAATCTGTCAAAAAGCTACCAATTTTGTTTGGCTGGATTTTGGGACAGTGTGTATAAGATTTCACATGACTGAGCTATTGAAGATACAAACCTTCAAATATGCATATTAATGCAAAATGCTCACTGATATGGATGCTTTGAAATTTGCTAAGGTTTTTTTCACAAACTAACAGCTGTTAAGGATGTGAGAGGATGTGACGGACATATAAGAGGTGGTTTGATGTCAATAACTTCATAAATGACTGAGCTATTGAGGATACAAACCTTCAAATATGCATATTAAAGCAAAATGATCACTAATGTTGATGCCATGGCATTTAATTTGGCCTTTTCCACAAAATAACAGCTGTTAAATTAGTCACGGACATATAAGAGGTGGTTTGATGTCAATAACTTCATACATGACTGAGCTATTGGAGATACAAACCTTCAAATATGCATATTAAAGCAAAACGCTCACTGATATCGATGCTTTGGCATTTCCTTTGGCCTTTTTCACAAACTAATAGCTGTGAAAGTTGAGAGAGGTTGCCACAGACATATAAGGAGATAAAAGAGATGAAGTAGCTTCAATAAATAGTGACAGCAAGCTGGTAGAGAAAATATAATACTGTCAGACTGTATGAAATAAGGTGATTAACAACCCTAATACTAATTTAGGGAGAGTAAAAAGGGAAAACTGCACATTACAAGTGTTAAACTCAAGTGATTAGTCTGGTTGAGCATGGAAAAGTAGTCATTGCATTTATTGTGACCAGTTTTTATATGAAAGCACTGACTGCATGCATTCAACTAAAAAGCCCTCGCAGGCCCCACTTACCCCTTGAACGTCTCCTTGCAGAGAGCGATGGCGAACAGCGCCGCGAACGCGAGCAGCACCCTCATCTTTACCGGCAGTGTGAAACTGGCCGAACCCAAAAACAGGCTTATATGGCTCAATGTGCTCGGTCACGTGTCAAAAACCCACAACCTTGCTCAAGGTGACGGATGTATGTTCAGCAGCCGGTCCCGTTCTCACGTCAGTCTGGAGATATCAAACCAAGGGTTGCATCATGGACTTTGGCTTGTACCCATTAAAAAAGACATTTTAGAACTCTGCACCTATAACTATTCGAAAAAAAAAATCTGTATCCTGCCACTGTAAATTTGTTTTTAAAATGTCTGCACGAATAAACGTGAGTCTTAAGAATTTAAAACGCGTTCCCTCCATTCTAACCTGTGTAGTGTGGTTTATTGATCTTTGGTTATTTGCTGAAGGTTTGGTTCTGAAATCTTGGCAAGAAAAATAAAAGAGTTGGTGAGCCGGCGCAACGTACTACAACTGCCTCTCGTCTTCCTCCTCGTTCCTTTTACGGAGCAAAGCCGCAATCGGGCAGCAGAGAGCTTCGGCGAAGCCAAATTTAAACCAGCTGCTGGGAGCCGGGTGAACTGTGAACTGTACATGTTAGCGGGGGAAACACTTCCAGACGTGAGCGATCCACCAAACAATGTGACGCCTGCAGTAACAAACAGAAAGCCTTCATCAAAGTACAACTATCTGGCAACATTAATAAAGCAGGTTTTTGCTTCCTGCCTCGTAAACAGTCGTAGCATGAAACATATTGGAGGGTATAGTCATAGAGAATGTTTGGATGTTGAACAATGGACGTCGGATAACAATTCTCCTGATTTGAACTGATTTTTTCATTCAGACACCTTCCTTGTGTGTGGGTGTGTATTGACAACATATTTGACCTTGTGATCATTTGAAGCCAGTTCACATGACATACGTAGAGGACATAACTCACTCATACGACCTCTGCCCAGCGTTCATGTCCCCGAATCCGCGAGGTTGCCTCACGCAACGCAGCTGATAAGGGACGCAGCAGAGGAAAAATAAAGAGCCAGAAAGCGGAGGTGTGGGAAAGCACCTCCTGGAGGGGTTTGTGAGACGCACGGTCATGTGTCCTGCTGAAGTGTCCTAGGGCAGGACACAGCGCTACCGCCTGCTTGAGTTTGGCATCTGTCAACTAAAGGCCACAAACACAGACGTGGACACGTCACAGTGAAGCAGCATGTTGAGAGGATATAACTTGCTCATTGTGATGTGATTCTCTTTTACTGGAAGTAAGAAATAACCTGATTTTGACTAAAAATACATGAGAATAAATCTGTTTTAAAACAACAGCAATGCTTGCATTGGAACAGGGTTTGGCTGTACAAAGTGGACAAAATACACAATTGTCATTTGATGCATTTGGAAAGGCCCTTTGAATGTCCAAGTTATGTTAAAGGTGACATATAGTGCAAAACTCACTTTTCAGTGTTTGTGCACATAAATGTGTGTATCTGTGGAGCCTGCCGGCCAACAAACTGTGAAAAAAGACCACCCTGTGGTTTATCCTGAGCTGGCTAAACCCTACAGCCTGGCTCTGAACAACTGGTTCAGATTTCTCTCCCACTCTGATGTTCCAGTTTGACCCTTTTGTGGTAACCCCGCCTGCAATCTGAGAAACTCCACTCTCTTTCCTACACATTGTGAAATCAGCTGACCAGTCACAACAGACAGGGCAACAGACTGGGCAGCAGCTGTTTGAGAGTTTAAAAAGATACTTAAGCACAAAAATGGAATTTTGTGTTACAGACATTCACACCAGAGGGAATATATAAGGCATTGCAGCAGACGTCTTTGATAGATAACACCATCATGTTCCTCTTAATAGGGTCAGGAGAAGGTCACACAGGAAGCTGCTGAACGCCACTGCTTCCTGTCACTGAGGCAACACCACAACTGTTTGACGGGCGTTTCACAAACCGTGAACCAGCAGATCCGCAGAACACAGCTGTGGTTTGTGCCTGTTTTTGTGTCCTGGGATTATTTCGCCATGTACTACCACATTAAAAAATGAACACTTATCTAACTCAAAGTCTACCGCCACATTCACTGATGCATTTGTACAATTTCAAACATCAACATTTAAACCATAATCAAGTCATGATGAGTGTAAAAGCAGAACTAGAATCTGCATGACAGCAGGTTGAATCTGTCAAAGTAGGCTACCATATCCTTTGTTACAACAAGGACACGCCCCGCTGCTCGCTGATTGGTCGTCCCGCGCTAAAGTGCTCATTTTCACTGTTCCAATTGGTCGAGGAGCAGCTCAATCAAAGCAGACGCCCCCACCGCCCCTCCTCTTGAAACTTCAGTGAAAATGAAACGGAGCGAAAAGCCGCATCAAGCTAGACAGCGGGCGAGGACATCTTTCGGATGTAAGGAAATCTCGTCTACAAAATAAAAGTTTAAAAAAAATGCAATAACGACGTCTGCTGTTAAAGATGGACACACAACGTGCTGTTAACTTAGTCTCTAATAGTCCAGAGTCGGGTGGTGGCATGAGCATATCGGGTTCATTGAATCATGTTTGAAAAAAATGAAGCCATTTGAGCAGTTAACCTTGCACTTACAACGAATAGTTCATTTTGCAGCTTCCAAGTCACTGCATATTGCTAATTTACATTCAAATATGTCTTTATTTGTACCTGTGTGTTGTAAAGTTATACTTTTTGAATTTAATTTTGTTTGTTAATTACTTGTCTGCTTGCGAACGAGGCTTTTATTTTTAGAGCGGCGACCGGAAACCGTCACGTCGATTGTGTTGACAAGCTTCGACCAGAAGCTGAGCGGTGCGGAGCAGGGACGTCCGGAGAGAAAGCGGAGTGGAGCCGGACCGTCGTTTTCCTTTCCTCCTTCTTTCTCTGTTCCGTTTCATTTCGTCTCTCTCGGGACAGTTGGGTTCGGGAGGAAAGTCCGCCGGCCCGCCCCGCTTCCGCCAAAGAAAAACTTCTACCTGAACAATGGAGATAGAGAAGGAGGTGAAGAAGGTAAGCTGCCCCCCCCCCCCCCCCCCCCCCCCCCCCCCTCCAGTGTTCCCCCGTCGAGCCGGGATGGGGAACGCCCCGGGAAGGTGTGCCGAGCGCCGGGCAGGTGGCGAGCACAGTCACGGGAAGAAGACTCTTGCCTTTCGTTTGGAAAGTGACCCTGCATTTTCATTCATGCGATGTACACGTTGGGATATGAAACAGATATGAAACCATTGTTCCAGTGGTCGAGTGGTTTACAGAACCTGCGACGCGCGCCCCGAACATCCTCGACGACGAACTGCGTTCAAATTTGCGTAAACTCAGCTCAAACCTTGCACGTCGACTGAACTACCACGTGCCATAATGCATCATCGATTACCGAGTGAAACAACAAGACGCCTGCGCAACATTCGGCGTTGACATCGTGCACGAAATATTTCTAGTTTAAAAAAAAAAAGAAGCTTTAATATTAGTGCCTGCTGCCCGCCGCCTGTGGATTCTGTGGGCGGACCCCGAGGTTTATGTAGTAAAAGTACATTTGAACCAGCTGTAAAAGTTGATTAACTCGAGAGGAACTGTTGCTGTTTTGAACCAGACAGTTGCCGAACTGTCAAACTCGTCCCAGGTTTTCTTGTGAGGTAGTAAATCATGTGTTTTCTCTTTGTGTACTTTAACTTTTGAGCAAGAGGACACAAAATAAGCGTTTTTTTAAATGGAATTTGGACACTTTTTTTTTTTGTACTACCAATTAACTTTTAGATTCTCAAGGCTTTCACCAAACACAGCAGGTCACCATTAGTCCATGCACATTTTGCCCCGTTGGACACACACCAACATCCTGACCGTCTGAGTTCATATAAATCACAGCGTCCAAAATGTACATTGGAGATTTTAACTAGTCAAAAACATCTAATTTAGTGGCTTGTGGATTCCCAACAGGTGCCATTTAACCTCCAGGTGTTATTGGTCATCTGTTCCGTCGCCGCAGTTCATCCATGGTGTCATCCCATCTGCAGATCAGCCGGCAGCGGAGGAAGGGCGATACAGATTATTACAGGGTGTTTGTGTGTAGTGCATGTGGCAACTTTCATTTCTCATCACTTTCTGAACAATGCAAGTAGGTTTAAGATATAGGTAGACATCGGTGTGTCTTTTCCGGCATAATCCCTGTAGAACAGCGGTTTCTACTTTTTACAAACGGGGACACACCGTCAGTTACGGTTCAAGTGAAGTCCGTCGTGTGCGCTGTGGTCACTGTGTCTTTGTACAAGGTCCTATTTGGTTCTTTTCCCCGTTTTGGCGTTCACTCACTCTGAATGGAGCACGATCTTCAACGTGTACCTTGTACGAGTTTCGTCGGCCTGTAACGGAGCCGAAATGTGTCATGTGACCGGTGCCATTGTCCTACCATATTCCTGCTGGTCCATTTTGGTGGCTGCCGGTCAGAGTCAGACCTGCTGGTGGTCAAACTCCACAAAAACACAGCTGTGACGTCGGGGTGTCTGATGGCGATGGCTGGAGCGGCTTCTCTCCGGCGAGGAACCGGATGTCAGGCGGTGGCGTACATCTGAACGGGGCCCCCCGAGCTGAGGCTGCCGTAGCTTCGAGCCTCTCTGTGGATCTGCAGCTCAACGAGTTCTGTGTTGTAGGTTTGTCAAACAACATGTCCGCTTCCCTTCAGTTTACTTTCCATAGCCACGGGAACCTCTCGTCAAATACCTGGCGGCGGTTTTTGAATATGCGGATGTCTTTATTTACTTGCAGAGCAGGAAAACGCGTTGTTTGCACGCGGTGCACGGTTTAACTCTGTCTGGTTCCTGCAGCTCCGCAGCAGCAACAAGGCTCCTTCACTGATTCTCCTTCAGCTCCGTAGCTATCTGCTCGGTGGGACTTTGTCTGTGGCAGAATGAGTTTTTTGTGAACACAAACCAAAGTGCATTTTCCAGTTTTAATGATACACAATAGTGGCTCTTTTTTTCAGCGACGTGATCACGTTCCTGGAAACTGGGCACACTGAGTTGTCTTCAACTCGCTGCAGTACATAATTTGTCTATTTCTCACAGAAAACGATGAATTCCGCATCTACTTTTCTTTTCTTGCCATGATGCCTGTCAGCGACGATGTAGCAGCTGGGTGACTGTTTCGGTCACCCTGACCGTAACCTGACAGGCAAACAGAAACAAGGGACCACCCTGAAGGTCATGTTAGTGATGTTATTTCCTTTTTTTTTTACCTTTATAAATTATCAGGGGGAGGCCGGAGGTTCACCAACCCGGGTTTAGGTAATATTATACTTAGACAAGCTCATATGATTATCCCAAATACTCATCTTGGGTAACAAGTCATGACTATGAGTAGACTATGTACAGGCAGGGAGATCAGCGCCACTTCCGTTCTGTTAAATTCAAGCTTGTGGCAGTCCTGCTGCGAGGAGCTGACTTCACTCGGAGTCGATGAAGCTGAAGTCTGGAACAGAGGAGAATGACCTAATCCGCCTCACATCTGTTTGCTCAAAGACATTTATGATTACTGTGCAAGAGACTGGCAAACACATTAGATAAATCAAATTCCGAAATACAGCTCCGTTTTCAAAACAGCAGTAATGAGGCAAAACAATATATATTGATGTCATAAAGATATACATGTATATATATAGATGGTGTTCATACCTCCCAGCACGACATGTTTAGTTACCAGAAACCAAAGTTAAACGGCTGCTGCAGTGTCAAACAGAATTGTGCCTCTTAAAGATAGAAAAATCAATCTCTAAACTGTGGGACCGCCGTGATTAAACTATACTTTGCTTCCGCGAATCTGTCGGACATTTTGAATATACTCAGTTTTGTTCTGCTATCAGTTGCAGGCATTTGGCTCTGCCCCGCTAGAAATAAAATACTTTAAACATACCGTAGATGTCAAACAAACAAATGACTTTTATTCCTAATACTTTAAAAGCCGTGTTTATGTGGCAGAAACACCGACAGCCACTGACTCCTTTCTGTTACAGCTGCCACTGGCCTGCAGCTCAGCCTCGCCGCAAAGACATGACTCATGAGTATGACTCATCTGACCGGAACTGCTTTGTGTCTGAACAGCCTCTGTGCATGGGGTTGACACCAAATTGCAGGTTTTGTCATGATACAGTCACTGATCCACATCAACTGCTAATGCAGATGGTGTCTCTCTGTTCAAAGGAAAACACACACACACACACACACACACACACACACACACTCTGATTGACCTCAGCCAAGAGTGACCCGTCATCCTCAACTATACCCAAGATATAAATGTTTAGATTCCGCAAGTAGTGACCACTTAGTTTGGTTCACCTTAAATCCCAAGGTGGAGGTATTATCTTAACCTTAACATAGATTATCTTAATTTTTTCATACTCCCAAGTGTCTTCTTAACAACAGAATGTGTCTGGCCACAGAAATGTGGTCGTGGATTAAACCTCTTTCTGATATCAGCAGAAATATGATGGCACAGAGCACCGGAGACTGTACGCCAATATAGATAGTTTAAGAATTCCAACAATTCTAGATTGTGTTTTATACATGTATGACTTTTTGTACGGTTAGTACATTAGGACAACGTGTAACATATAAGTTTGGCTCCTTTTTAAGTATTGTTTTGTATCAGTACCATAGACTGTCTCCACTTGCTCCCTCTGAACAAAGATAAATCGACGGTGTGCCGCCATCTTGCGCTCTTGACATCATTCGGAGCCAGAGTCTGTGGCCGTAGTGGACGTGGTGTGGAGGTGCGGTGTCGGGGTCCCGCCGATACACACACACTCGACCAATCTCATTCTCAGCTGTCAATCGTGACATATCAGCCCGTTTTTGTAGCATCAAATATCTCATTTCAGACCAATCTGTCCCATCTGCTTACATGGACGGGGCGGGGGGTTTATGACCTACAGTTTAATGGTGGGGAGTTGTCTTCATATACAGTCTATGAGTAGTAAAATTACAGAAGGTACGCCTTTTGACAGTGTTCACTGTACTTCTGCTTTCAGTTACTTAAAGTAAGGCCAGGAATGTTTATTTTTATAGCACATTTACAAAATGGCAAGTGCTTCACATAATGCACTAAAACATGAAATAAGACACTGCTACATAAACTTAAAGGATCAAAACTGTTTTTTGTAATGTTTAAAAGTGGGGGGAAGGACATTTAATTGTTAACCTAGATTTATCCTTGATTCACTGTTTGAAGAAACATGATTTCTAGTCTGATTACTGTTTTCCAGATCAGTTTCAAGAGTGAAATATACTGATGTGAACATCTATTCCTACACTCTATTCGTGTTGCCTGCAAAAGCGAGAGTGTGGCAGTGCGAGTGCAGCTTCGCTGAGATTCCTTTTGTGTTTGCCCCTCTTCATTATCGCCACAAATCATGTTGTCAGACTCGGCCTTTGTGCTCCTCAACGACTCCCAGGGCAGCGCGGTCTCACGCTGCTCTGGAACATTGTGATGAACGCTGAAAACCACCGGCATCAGGGTTCCACCGACCGAAAGCAGGAGTCACGGTCTGCGCTCCTCATGAGGGACTTTCTTCTGGGTCAGAAACGTCTCTCTGACAACGGGGGCGCCGGCCGGCTCCTATGAGGCGGTCGGCATCAGGGAATAGTTGACCATATATGGTCATGAGTGGCGGGAAGGGCTGAAGGTGGAGAAAGAGCATCATCGGACTCGGAGTCCGAAAAAAAAAAAAAAAGGAGTGCTGTTGGGAGACATGAGCCACAGAGTCCTCGGCCAAAAAGGGTTCGGGAATGGCTGGAATTCTTTATGGCATCTGAGTGAGAAGTGAGGTGACGCTGCAATAATTCTAAAGAAGAAGAAAACTATTTTTGCGTGGGCCACAAATCATGTGAAATCAGCGTGTACTGACTGTAAATACAGTTTTTCTCCCAAACCAGGGCTACACGCAATGTCAACAAGCTCATCCAAATCATAGAGAAACTGGAACATGCTAGAATTTTTCCCCCATTGAAGTTTTACTTTCTTTTACTGTTAGTTCTGTTCTGGACAGGTGAGGGTAACAAGCTAATACAAATCTCTCCCTGTCCTATAGGTTACAATAATCATTTATCTTCCATCTCTGTTTTCGGACTTTTCTTGCTGCAGTCCGAGTGCAGCATCAGTTTTACTCCAGTGAGTCGAGAGCATCTCTAGTATGTGCAGTAAAAAAACAGCTTGTTTTAATTCTTCCCAACCCCTAACCCTTGAAATGTGGAATTTACAGTATTTAGTATTTAAAATTGTATTTTTCCCGCCCTCGGTTACTTGGTCCACCTTTCCGGAGGATGCGCCACATTTCCTTTTCAGGTGTCGAGCAGTCAGAACATCACTTGTAATCACGTGTTCTGTTTGCAGATGACCCTGGGCCACGAGTTTGGCGCCGGAGCGGCCTGTTTGAAATGCAAGGACAAGTGCGAAGGCTTTGAGCTGCATTTCTGGAGGTTGGTAGAGTTTCTCTCCTCAGCATGTCGCCATCAGGGAAATACATTTGACAGTGGATATCCGGTTTCAACAGCCCCTTGACTTCCTGTGAACGAGTCACGGCACATTTGAGGTTAAATCAACAAGCGATTCAAAGGAGGCTCTTGAACAAAGCGCAGAGATACTTCACCTGAGGTTTATTGAACACTTATTAGAAACCGGGACAAAAAGATTGTGAACCAACAGCAATGATGAAAGGGAAACAACGAAATGTCCGTTCGTGGGCACGGACCGGGCAATAACATCACTTTCCTTTGCTTAATTGAAAGTATTCCGATAGCAGCAGGAGCCGTCCGCCTAATGGGAACATGCTGTTCCCCAGAAACAGCCGCGCGCGGTGTCCGACTTTGAACACAGCGCTCCGCGTCCCGCCGGCTTACCGCTAACAAATGTGATGGCAATGGTGGACATGTCAGAACCGCGCGAGTCCGCAGCGGAGGACTTTAGGTCTCATTAGTGCTGAGGGCGGGGGCTACAGAGCCTCCCAGGGGGGTTCGGGCTCCCAGTACAACAATCTTGATTTAGAAAGCAGCCTCAACGTACACCCCTACATACAGCAGATGCCAGTCTTTAATTCTTTCAGTGTCGGGGGCGGCCCCCGTCTTACTTACCCTGCCTTTCACAATATGTGCTGAGTTCGGACCAGTGACTCATGAAAATACGGTTCCGTCTGGACTATTATCCACACTCGGTTAGTTTTCCTGAAGACGGCACCGGGCGCCCGGATGCCCACCGCAGCACCGGCACAAAGGGCCCAACACGGCTCTGTGGTGGCAACCAGACTATTACAATGTCTGATATGCAGCCGCGGATGTTGCACTGGTACAATCACTTACTGTGTCCTGTGGGATCTTTAGGAATCTACATTGTTTGACCTTGTTTGGAGGTTTTTTGTTGAACTCCGAAATGGAAACTGCCGTGCATATTCACAATTTTAAATACTTTTCATGCCATAAATATCGGCTGCTTAAGGCCCCCCTGGCCACCAGGGGGCCACCAGGGCGCAATGTAATGATATGCATGATACAACCACAGTCAGTCAGACAGTCCATGGAAAAGCCAGTCGCTTATAAAGTTAAAGATAAAGGCAATGTCACAAAATAGAAGATGAAAGCAGAGGATGATAATAATAAAAAACAGCAATAGAGTTATGTTTGCATGACTAATTTCAATGTTTTATCATAGACATTCACCGGCTAGATAGCCGTCAAACAAGCATTCGGTTCAGTCATGGTGTCTTGCAATGGGGTTTACACCACTTGACACAGCGGTTGAGGGCACTCCACGCCTGAAGTCTGTGCACCTGGATCGTGCCGAGGCACGCCCTTCCATTTCGTCACAGTTACCCTGCAAATATGAAGCCAGTTGTGTTGAGGCCTGTGGACAGAGCTCTGTGCGTTAGTATTCTAATTGTTGTAACAAGAAACATTCCAATACAAAAGCATGTATTGGAAAAACTACTACTGTCTTGCAGTTAAGACATGTCCAAAGCAACATAGTACTTGTGTATAAGGCTGCAACTAATGATAATTTTCATTATCGATTATTCTGACGAGGATTTTTGCGATTAATCGATTAGTTGTTTGGTCCACAAAATGCTGAAATGTCGATCGTGTTTCCCAATCGCCAAGAGGATGTTTTATTGTGTCCACAAACCAAAGATATTTAGTTTACCATCATAGAGGAGCAAATAAACCAGAAAATATTCACATTTAAGAAGCCAAAACCTTTTTTTTTTCATTAAAAGCTACTTGATTAATTTAGTAGTCGATTCAATCAATTAACATTACCAGCTCCACTTGTGTGTTAAACATGAATATTACATAATTAGGAAATTAAAGATGTTCCTCATTAATCAAGCTTTATTACATTAAATACTATTTAGGAATTCACATACATTGAAGCACAGGACTATTTGCAACATGTATAATCAGAGTGAGACAATTTCTTGCACTAGAAAACTATACATAGGTTAATATTTGAAGAATTCATGCCACAAATGTTTTGCCGTCTTTTTCCTCCGCAGGAAAATCTGCCGAAACTGCAAATGTGGCCTGGCAGAGCACGATGTGTCGATGAACTCCGAGGAGAACAAGAAGGTCGGCAAGTTGTTCGAGGACACCAAATACACGGGCCTCATCGCCAAGCTGAAGACCGACGGCATCCCCGGATACCAGGGCAACATGGTGACCATCAGCCTGCCCATGGCTACCACCGCTTACGTCGTACCGCCGAGCGCTTCGTCCTCTGTCGTGCCCCCCTCTGCCACAGCAGGTGCCGTGCAGCCTGCGGGAGCCTCTGCAGGAGCCCATGCAGGAGCCCATGCAGGAGCCCATGCAGGAGCATCTGCCAGAGCCTCGACAGGAGCCTCTGCGGGAGCCTCTGCAGGAGCCCATGCAGGAGCATCTGCAGGGGCATCTGCGGGTGCGGCACCCGGCAGTGCCCAGGCCCGGGTTCCACCTCCGACCGCACCAAAAAGTGTCGCACCAGGCAGGGCTGGTAAAGTGCCGCTCGCAGTCAGTGCCACATCAGCCAATGTGATGCCAGTTCCCAAAGACGTGCCAATGAAGTCTGTCACCTACGAGTGGGCACCGCCAGTAGCTAATAAGTATCTGGTAAGAGTTTGAAAAACATTTGTTACCTTTGTTGCAATTTAAGCAAATATTTAAAAAAATATATACTCTTTTTAAAGCATCTGAAACGTGATGAGTTGCTGCATTTGAATGTTTTTGTATCATTGTAAATTTAACATGTGATAGTTCTGGACTGGGAATCTGTCCCCTAGGCTCTGATGATTGGTGTACAGCTAAATCATTAATTGACAAAACAATAAAAGAATTCGCTAATTATGTATAGTAACAAACATCACTGGCTGTAGAAATGGATGGGATTGTATGGATTGCGACTAGGATTTTGTGGTTGGACACACGATCAACTACTGGTTGAATTTACAGCCAAATGTTTTTGGAAGGATGAGGTTTTAATTAACCGAAAATCAAATAAAACGCCGATGGTTAAATGGGATTAAATAGATTTTTAATAAAAGCAGTTCTCACCATCTCAGTCTACTAACTAACTTTCCCATTCTGTAAAAGTCCCATACATGCCTTTGTTTAGTCTAGTGCCGTATCTGTAGGACCCATGTTTTGCTGCTTTCTCACCACAAGACGGGACAATGTCCCTGTACTGTCTTTGTGATTGGTCCTCTGCGTTCTCTTCTTATCTTTGTATTCATCCCGTTAGAGCAACAGAACACCTCATCTTCATCTTCCCTCTGACTCCCAGGCAGTACGTTACATTGAGCTGCTCCCGCCGGAGAAACGTCCGGTGGCCGGTACGGAGGGAGCTGCCTACCGTCGGCAGCAGATGGCCCGCCAGCTGCCCGAGCATGACCAGGACCCGTCCAAGTGCCACGAGCTGAGTCCCGCTGAGGTGAGGAAAATGGAGCAGTTCGTTCGCAAGTACAAGGACGAGGCCCTGGGGGTCGGAGATGTCATGCTGCCTGAAGAGATGGCTCTGGTTCAGGCAGGAGGGCAGGGTGGAGCCGGTGGTGTCGGGGCTGGAGGTGAACCTGGTGCCGTTGGGGCAGGGTCTGGCCCTGGCCTTAGTGGAAATGGCATCGGTGGCGGAGCCGTTGGGTTAAGACCGGGGGTTGCTGGTGCTGGTGCTGGTGCTGGAGCTGGAGCTGGAACTGGAGCTGGAGCTTGGCCAGGCGCTGCAGGCAGCGGTGTCGGGCCCATGGGTGGGCCTGGAGTGGGTGCTGGCTTTGGACTTGGAGCAGGGGTGGGCAGAGCTGGAGCTGGACCTGGAGCTGGAGCTGGAGCTGGTGCTGGACCACTTTCAGGGCCCGGGACCGGACCATCTGCTGGCTGTGGGCCAGCTGGAGGAGCCATGGGCACTGCTGCCACTGCTGGAGCCATGGGCATCCCTGGAGCTCCGCACGCTGGACTACAGCAGAACTTTGTAAGATGTTTATATTTTAATATATTATTTTAATATCTCTATCATTCTGTCTTCCCATCAGCCCCTGTCAATTTCCTCAGTATCTATACGACACCGCATCCACGTCAGGTTAAACTGTAAATATTAAAATGTAATTAACATTTTCTGATGTTGATATGACATATAATGGCAAGAATATGCAAAAGAAGTATTGAGTTATCATTCAATCACAGTCAAGTCATCCAATCTGTAGAAAAAATGTCAACGTCTTATTTTGTCAATGTTAATGACTTCTTATTCAGAATCATTTATTTGGACAACATACATTTCTTAAGTGATACATTGATGTGAGTGAATCATATCTATATGATTCCACTTTAAGTTCATTGAAAGAAAAAAGTTGAAATGGCGAGGATCCAACCTCCGGACTAGAATCCACATCTGTTGATTGTTTCTTGAAGATGTGATTATACCGGTTAATCATGTAAGCATTAGTTAATCCATAGTTTAGGTCAGATTCACATGCATGTGATAACAGAATGCATTAATACATTTTGTAGAATCTTATTTTCCCACATTGCATTACTGTTTGTAGAAATGCAGTCCTCCACGTGACACTAGATGGAGCCATAAGACCAAATTCCAACTTGGCCTGCGTGACTCACAGTCATTCAGTTATGACTCACACTGGGTCATGTGGCACAATTCAAGTTTTTTTTTAAATATATCTTATCATCTCCATGTGCAGTTAGTTAATTCTTGCTGGCGTCTTGTGATTTATGCCCCCTCTCGGCTGTAGTGTGACTCATATTAAGAAGACTTTTGATATTAAATCAAGAAGCGGCAACATTTTCAGTGTCTTCTGTTGCAAACTCCTTTATGTTGTTCTTCTTTTTCACCCCTTCATCCTCCCTCCTTAGTTCTTTTTACTACCCGTGACTTCACATCACTCTTCTGTCCTAACTAAACAACTCAGCGTTTATCTTATCTGTGTTTTTACACCCAAACTGCAACAGCAGTCATCTCGTCATAATTAGAAAGTGCTGGGGTCGGGTCACAGTGGCTGTGCCGTTTGTCTTATGAAGGGGGGAGTTCCTCCCATTTTCAGCAGTACTATGTGCCATTCTCCTCCAGTCAGGGAGGACTGAGTTCAAATGTTCCCTCACTAAATGGCCTTTTAGTCAGATCAAAGGAGGCCCTGCTCAAAGAGAGGGATGTTGCCCTTTGTGGAAACCTACTGAAATGTGTGGAAGTACATAATCATTCTCTGTTATCACTGACGGGGAAGAAAGAAATCTTTTTGGTACAGGATGCAGATGACGTTTCTAACACAGTTTAGCTTTACACATCCATGTACTTGTAGTTCACATCATCACCTTGAGCTCACATTTTATTGTTTCAATGATCAGGTGAAAAATTGGGAGTTATAAACCAACAAAGAACAAAACCTAATCTACTTTCTTTTTTTCCTTCTTATTCCAAGTCGTGCAATCACTGCCAGCAGCCGATGGGCGTGGGCGAGCCGGCCGTCTATGCCGAGCGGGCGGGCTACGACAAGCTGTGGCACCCAGCATGCTTTGTGTGTTGTAACTGCGGCGAACTGCTGGTGGACATGATCTACTTCTGGAAGAAGGGCAAGCTGTACTGTGGACGCCACTATGGAGACAGCGAGAAGCCCCGCTGTGGAGGGTGTGACGAGGTGAGAGGGGACCACCGAAATTGTTTGAAAACTGTTCTGGAAGTCGTCACAATGTCAGAGAAACCCAACAGTTCCCACATTGAGCAAGCACTTGGCGACTGTGGAGAGGAAGAAAACTCTAGCAGAAGCGGACTCAGTTGTGGGCGCCCATCTGCCTCGACCGGTTGGGGTGAAAGGAGGAGAAGAAAGAGAGTGGGATACAAACCCTGGTTCGGGTTAGGGTGAGGGGTGGGGTTGGGATGCAAACCCTGGTTTAGGTAGGGGTTAGTGGAAGGGGGAGGGATGGGATTGGGATACAAACCCTGGTTCGGTAAGGGTGAGGGTGGGATACAAACCCTGGTTCAGGTAGGGTTAGGTGAGGGTTCACCCTGGTTAGGGTTTGGGGGACACTAAACCTGGTTAGGATGAGGAGAAGGTTCAAGCAGGTTCAGCACTATTATTGTATGATTATTTTAAAGTATACACACATTTCCCTGCAGTGTGTGAGGTTGGTGGGGCTGCTTCATCAACAGTTTGACGTTTGTCTATCCACAGCTGATCTTCAGTAATGAGTACACTCAGGCCGAGGGCCAGAACTGGCATCTGAAGCACTTCTGCTGTTTCGACTGTGACTGCATCCTTGCCGGAGAGACGTACGTCATGGAGAACGACAAGCCCGTCTGCACGCCCTGCTACATGAAGAACTATGCTGTGGTGAGACCAACGTTCTTAGCTTGTGGTACTAACCAGTGTGAAAACCCCCAACCTGCGAGTCCTGTCCGGACCCACAAAGACATGTTGGTAGATTTATACTTAATGAAAATGCTTTCGCCACGTGTAGAATTAAAAACTGCCTCACTTTGGCAACTCCTTCTCCAAGTGATAATCTAATGGTAAAGGCTACAGCACATTATTTCAAACAGTGCAGCACATTAATACTTTCTGTGAAAACATAAAAACTATGATATAATAACTTAGGTAGATATTTCAGTTGTTATTTTAGATTAAATAATACAAACTTGAAGTAATCTCAAGACAAATGTATTTATAGTGTCTCAGTCTGTATGTGTGACTGTTGATAACAACTGTAAGTCCTCTTCTTTTGCCTTCATTGAAAAAGCTGTGACATGATATTGCTGGTACAGCATTGTAATTGTAAGTGTCTCATGCAGGTTGAACAACAGACCACCGTGTAGGACCGACATAAGAGAACGAGCGTGAATGAACGCCAAGAATGTGAAGCACTCTGCATGTGTTTACTTGATTTGTCCGACATAATCCCCTGCAAAGCCGCGGTTTTCTGTGACGTCATTCTTGCCTTCGCTTCTGACTGTGTCAGTGTAAACGATAAGGCGGTGGGATTCCACTGTGCTACCAGGCAATTTCCAGCTAATAAACACTGAACATTTATCACATTATTATTTGTTATGGAGAAATTTGCTGCACCTTTTTCTTTCTAATTCTTTTTGAATTTGAAACCCGGTGCCAAACACTCATTTACCACATGTATACTGATGAAAGATCATCCTATCCTCCTCCTTCCCAGAAATGCTCAGCCTGCCAGAATGCGGTGGAGCCCGAGGCCCAGCGGGTTTCCTACGGCGAGCACCACTGGCACGCCGAGCCACAGTGCTTCAAGTGCAGCGGCTGTTCCAAGGCGCTGGTCGGCCAGCGCTTCATGGCAGTGCAGGGCTTCCTCTTCTGCTCCGTGGAGTGCAAGAAGAAAACCATGGCCTAGAGGGCGGCCAACGCGCTCTTCTTGGTCCCCTCCACAACCACTTGTGAAACCTGGACAGGTTTTACTAAAACTAGGACAAGAGCAGGGAAAACCTTACACTGGTGCAGCTGTGCAAGGTCAGAGGTGTGTTGACGTAAAACCGAGTGCCTGATAAATCTAATAAAGAGATGTACAATAGTAGTCAGTCCATTTGCATTTAGCATTTAGCACTTCTGCCCATGAAATACCACAGTATTAATGAATCTGTCTCAACTAGGAGGAGACCTAATCCTCCTCTGCTCAGTTTGTCCTCTGCCTTAAAACCAGTTGTCTTCCTTCAACAAGTAGATTTTTTTCTTTTCTCCTATTGTGTTTTTATACTGATGAGATTCCTTTTTGTTTCGGTATCAGCGCTGTTCTACTCCTACAGAACCTGTTTTTGATTTAATGTGCCATATTTTTCCTGGTCCCTTCATATAACAAACTACTGATTGTCGCCCTCCTCTATGCAGCAGTCTGACGAGCTACATTCGCCAGCTTCGGGGATGATTTGCTTCCAGATTAAAGTGAAAAATCAAATGATAACAACAGATAACCTTTATTCTCCGATCATTATGCAGCGTATTTAAAGTGCTTTGACTGAAGAAATTCATTGGAGGGATTTAAGTGGAATCAATGGAAGCAAGCAGCCCCAACTCTGACAGCAGTGTATTGACTAAAAGCTGCCACCTACTGTAGTTGTGTTCGAGAGCGTTGTGGTGTTGTCGACTTTCCATGTTATCTCAAGGGAGCAAAAGAATGTGATGGTATGTGTTGCTCAGGTATATGACAGGTGTGTTTCTGATATCATTGCCGTTGTGTCGCTAAACAAAGATTTTGACTATTGCAACATAACGTCAGACAGCATGACCCATATTATGTTATTCAATATACAACAATGACAGCACAGGCTGTGTCCTCAGAAAATGCTGGTAAATAGATTAAACGCCTGTCTGATGCAGTTTTAAGATGATCTTCACAAATAGTGTGTGATTGTATTATCTTGCATTTGATTGTATTGGTCTTTCTTTCATGGATTCTTTTTTTAATTTTGGCTCCACAAAGTGGTCTTTAGTCTTGGATCCACCTTTGTTTAAGAAATGAATACATGCAAAACAAAAGGCAATAAGTATAAATCAGGATTAATATTGGGCTGCAGAGAGTATGTCTTCTTCCCCTGCAATGACTTAGGGTTTATCAGAGAGCCTGTATCTCCCACTGGCCCCGCGATAAATGTGAACAAGTTGTCCGGAAAGGCAGGTTTGCCATGGTACCCAAACACTTGATGAACTGAGGGAAGTAGGAAAAACTCTGTATATTACATACACATCATATTTCTTTTTTGTTACTTAAGATATGTTATTGTTCTGCCATGTACTTTCCTTTCCATGCAATAAAGTGCACTTTAAAATAAAAAATTCCCCCCAGTATCTAAAGCCCGATAATATGGTGCAGTTCCGTTTGTGGGCCAATCAAAGCTCCTTCACAGCCTTTTTAACCACACAAAACAATAGTTTTTTTACATGATAGGACATTTTCTCTGGACAGCTTGTGTGCACATGCCGCTTCTCTGACGTACTCGTCTCTCTCCCGTCATCGTGTGCTGCAGCAGAACACGCGTCCCGGCCTTATGGCACCTGCCAGAGCACCTGCTCCACAAAAACCCTCCTGGCAGCGAATGATGCAAAGGGAGAAAAAAAATGTTTGTACAAAAGACATCCGGGGTGAGGTGGAATTGTCACATTGGCTTAGGAAGTTTCCTAAATCTTGACGTGACCCGGAAGTATTTGATCGGCAGCCATGGCAAGACGCCCCACAATTCATTGCGGCAGCGACATTCAACGTGCACGGACGTAAACGATTCAGTCCGAAGTAGAATGTAAGTTACTGTTACATATGAATCATTTACATCTGATGTCTCACGGTGGTGAAACGCACTGAAACATGCTGATGGAGCCGCTGCGTCTTGTGTAGTCCATCTGCAGACGCACGTCAACAACATCCGCCGTCGTCTGCTGACGTAGTCTAGTGAAAGTGGAGTCAGATTCTCCAAGCAACACTGTCGGCTTTACTTAAGTCCCGTCAGCTCTCCTTCACACCTTTCCTTGACCTCATGACGTTTTCCACTGAGGTCAGGGAAAAGTAGACAGGAAGGACAATTTCGACCTCAGCCCTTGACCTGCCATGGCAGGAAGCCACAGGTGTGACAGACAACGTTAACCACCACCGCATGTCCCAGGCTCAGGCGCACTTCAACGGAACGCAGCTGTCGTCGTTAATGCTGTTCCTAAAAGCCGTGCGGTGACACGTCGAGAGCGCGGCGACCATGTACGATTCCCGTCATGGCTTCGACCTGAGCAGGGCAACGTAAAACTCCCGTGTGGATGTGCAGGGCCCTAAATAACGCTGATTGAGATACAAACAGCGTCCCAATTCCATATCACACGCACGTGTCCTGCGCACTGGTCGCCACAGTACTCCGATTATGACCAATTTAAAGGTGACATATAATGCAAAAATCGGTTTAGTGTTTGTGATCTGTGGAGCCTGCCGGCCCCCACACTGTGAAAAAAGACCACCCTGTGGTTTATCCTGAGCTGGCTTCACCCTACAGCCTGGCTCGGAACAACTGGTTCAGATTTCTCTCCCACTCTGGTGTCACAGTTGGACTCTTTTGTGGTAACCCCGCCTGCAATCTGAGAATCTCCACTCTCTTTCCTACACATTTTGAAAGCGGTTGACCAATCACAACAGACTGGGCCAGCTGGCCAATCAGAGCAGACTTGGGGTTTATCGGGAGGCGGGGCTAAATGAAATCCAGGTGTTTTAGAAAGAGGGTGATAAGAGGAGCTGCAGGAATGGGCAGTATGAGAACACTGATGCCTTTTCTTAACATTAGAGCATGTAAACCTTTTCAAGTGGTAACCCCATATTTAAAGTATGAACCTGAAGATGAGCAGAATATTGTCACCTTTAAATAAATGTTTTGTTAATAGCCACAGTAAATGATTGAAGTGCATCTCTAATATGTGGGCTGCTCTCTTTCTCACTAAGAGAGTGCAAAACTTTTTTCAAACAGCTTCGCTGCGATTCATTAGCTTTCACTAAGCAGACTCCTCCCTGCATGGAATGTTCTGCAGGTGAAGCACATTCTGATTTACAACTAACTCAACCTTTTAAAGGGGGCAATGATTAAGAATTGGCCAACTGTCGAATTTGTACTCAAGGTTTACTTTGGAGTCTGATGATGTAACTGGTAGATCGGTAGATTCAAAAACGATGATTCAATTTCACACCTTGAGGTAAAAAGAGGTATTGCACGACGGGTCGGATTAGGGCTTGCTGGTTAGCATGCTAACTTCAGAAGATGCTGAATCCCTACAACACAGTAAAAGGTCTTTGGCGTGACATCAAAACTGTTAAACTTACATATTGCCCCCTTAATTATCAGTAAATCTCGCTGACCGCCACAGGACCAATGTTGACTTGACACATGCTCTATCATATATCAGTCGTTACACACTGTGGGGAACTCTAGTAGGCCGGCCATGATGGAAAAAGAACCTCCGATGGATCTTGTGTTTTGCATTCACTTTAGTGGAAACTCTGCACAATTCAAGGAAGCTCCATCTCCGAGGAGCCCCATTGTCTTAGATGGCAGTCAGCCCAAAGCTGCGCTGCTGTTTCCCCTCTTTCGACCTCAGCTCTACCAGACCTGATGTGACCGAATCACCTGACCAGCTTCGGGATCACCCCGATGTCACCCCTTTCCGGCATCCTCCTTTCTCCCAGCTCTAAATTTCTCGTTGCTTTTCCCGGTCTTTCGTCGCAGCACGTCAGGACATGTTTGGATTTAGGCTTTTCGCATTGGCCTCCAATGAAAGCTTTTGTTTGTTGAAGATACACATGCCCCTGTAATCGTACCCAAGAAAGGAGTTCAGTGGACTGAAGGCAGTGCAGAGGCGGGTGGGGTCTTCTTCCTGTAACATTGTGTGCCGGTTGGAATTTGCATGCGATTTGTTTTCATACTTGGATTTGCATTGTGCCGCAGTTTCACAAAGGGATTTGCATTGTAATTCATCGCTCGTTGGAATTTACTTTGTGTTAAAAGTTTATTGGAGTCCTGCCTGAGCTCCATCACATTTAGACCACCTTCCCAAGCTGTCTTTTCTCAAGGGGTGGAATTTGTTTGGCACTCCAGCTTCATGCGTTCCTCGTGGAGTCGAGATGCTGAGGTGTTGAATTGCTGGTGGTTTACCTCACTAGCACACAAAAAAAACCGCTGATGAATGTTTCTGGTTCTCCTTGGGGAGCTGGATGATGCTGGTACGGAGCAGAGCACCGACAGGCCCGGATGACAGACAAGAGCAACGTCCTCTGCTTTCCATTTATCCTCCTCTGAGCCTGGAGAGTCACAATGTTTATAGTATCAGACGTAGATAACTCCACAGACTACATGTAAAGAAAAGAAAAAATGGAAAAAGAAGTCACAGTAGGGTCAGTGAAGAGTATCCTGATTCACCACTCGCACCTTGCACCGCTTGAGTTGCTGGTAAAAACCAAATGCCAACAGCAAATGCCTTTGCTGATCTGAGCTGTCCATTAATGACACACTTGACGAAGACTTGGAAAGCTGAGCTATGAACCAAAGACGATCAAATCTGATGCCACCATGTAGCAATTCATAAAGCACTTTAGTTTTTCCACACAACTCATGAACAATGAGATGTGGTAGCATGCCATGGAGGACAATATGTCACTCAATCATTTCCAAATAACAAAACACAATTTAGCTTTAAAAACAAAAAAAGTCACCATTTTGCCAATGGTTTCCAAATTGAGTTCATACCAAAACCTTGTATCAGTACCTTAAGTTGTTGATCCTGTTACAAAGCCCTGCTGTTCTCCAAAACTCTCTATCACAAGACGACTCAATGTGAATTCTGATACTTACATACAAATTTATGTTGGTCAAATTTGGAAAATTGTGCATCTTTTGGGAAGTTTCCTTTTGTCAGCTCAGTCCGTTCTAGTTTCTAACACTGCTGTGTTTGTAACACCTGCAACATGTTTCATATCCAAGAACATGTGCCAATGCAGTGGCATTGTGGCAAGTTTGCTGCTTTAAAAAAATGAATTTTAGTAGTGTGCAGGACTCCAATTTGTCTGCAGGGAGCAGCTGGTCTCTCGAGTTGAGTATGTGGAACACCTTCAGATTCAGAGTTACACCTCGTGTCATAAATCACTGTCAGTAATGTCGCCCAGCAACGTCTACGCAGTCTGTATCCAGTGTGCAGGCAGTAAGTCAGAGTCACACAAAGACAGATAAGAGATTCATTCAAGATGAGATTTTGTAAGTTATTTGGAATTCAAATGGGCTACTTCCACTGCCTTCAGCTGGTGCAGCGCGGAGACACCACATGAAACGCACTGCTCGCAGCCGAGCATGAGTCTGCTTCAGGGCTTTGAGATACGGTTACAACACAATGTACAGTATTGTTCATAATTCAGTCTTAGTAGTGTAGAATAGTATCTCCATCCTGAAAGAAGATGATAAACCGTTCAGCTTACAATCAAACACATTCTTACTGCAGTGTGAGGATTACTTGTGCAACTTAAAGAATACAATTTTAAAGCACGGTCTGATTACTTCCTCCTGAGTGATCGGAAGAACGCCTCAACTACACTCGTGAATGAGGCGGTTCTTGTCCTGGCTGCTGAAGCACAACCAGTCTTTTTGATGAGCTGAATACACTTTAGCTTCTGGAATGAACAAACACAACAGGGACAAAGAGGCGGAGCGCCCTGATAATTAGCTAATAACGATAAATATTAATAAACAATAGAAACATAATGTGCGAAAGCAATTTCAGGCATGCAGAGCAGAAAGAATTGTTATTTAATGCCTATGATAAGAAATTATCAGTGCTGCAAGAATAGAATAGAATACCTCCATTTATTTAAAAAAAAAAAAACATTTTCAGGGAAGTACAGTTCTGGGAGACACTGCATGCATTCGTTATCTCCAGAGAATCAGTTTTTCAGATTCAAGATCAAGCTCTGGCTCATCGGGCGCCATCGTCCCAGGTTAAACACAGATGTACTGTACCATGGAATGTTGGAAGTTTCCCTGATTCAGGAGGAACAGGAGCGTCGGCCACTGCAGGCATCCCTAAACACAGCTGGTACGAACGCCAGGTCTCTCGAAGTCCAATAACTCACCACCCACATTCCTCCACAGAGGGGAGGAGACAGTGAGCAGGGGGGCGATCCATTTTTTTTTTTATGGAATGCCATTATAGAGCAGGCCTGGCATGACCAGCTACGATCCAGCCAACCGGAGCGATCGTGTTCATGTGATCCAGTCGGACGAGCTGAGTGCATCTCCATCGCACTCTGCACTGCAGCGGAACGGGTGCCAGGCTTCTCCACATGTTAAAGGGTCAGTTCATAAAATAAGAGTTCAAATGCTCTCAAGTATACCCTTGTGATATCTAGCTTTTGGTGTTATCCATACAGATTTTGAGATGGGGCGTTAATTTCCCTGGTTAGTCCTGATAGTCGGCACACTTCACTGTGAACAGTTTCACCATTGGAACTATACTTTTTTTTTGGCCGCACTTGTCCTAGAGAGACATTTTGTTTAAATTTAAACTTTCAATGTTCTTGAGCACCACGAATCAACTCCTGCATACTGGGGCTAATAGCAGGTGGCCATATTTCTCAAATGGTTTGCGGAGGCCGAAACAACAAATACTGTATTTGCGTCACGACCTCGACTTCCTGCAAATGTCGCTGACGTGTCAATGTGATGTTCACATATTGTTGGACTGCCCCCATAGAGTGCTCCGCCAATTTTTGCATTACGCTTCCACAACAACAGGCCAGTGGTTGGACAGCTCCTGTGATGCAACAGAACCACAGATATCTTTTTTTTTTATTCCACAAATGATGCCAACATTACCCACAATGCAGCTCAACCGCTCTCTTCATCCTCTACCCACAGTGACTATCCATCCTCGCTTCTCCTCGTCTCTTATGGCCCTCCTCCTCCACCCTTCATTACCGTTCTCTCCATCTTCCTCCCACTTTTCCCTCTTGTGCTGTAGTTTTGTTTTTTTTACAACCATCAGTCCATGTTAGCGATGCTCGACCTTCATCCTCTTCCTGCTCCTCATTTCTTCCTATCCTCCCCCTTGAGATCCTTCATCATCCTTCTCAACCACTCCCTTTCGTCATCCTCCCTTTGCTCCAGACAGAGTGCTTTTGATGTGAATCACCTCTCCTCATTTCACTTTATAGTTTTTCTTCTGTCAGGACCACACCCTGCTTTCTGAAATGATTTGCCAGTGCCAGTGGATGTGTGGACCATATGGCACCCAGATTTTGACTTTCTTCCTCACGGTGAAATGCTCCCGAGTAGGGGCCGACAGAACATAGCGATTCCCAGGTTTGATTGTCATGGTCTGTCTTTGGCTGTGTCTGTTCATCATGTTGGAAACACTGCGATAAATGTGAAGGTGGGCGCTCACAGAGACAGGTGAGGAGACATTCAGGTCTGAATGAGGAGTTAATGTCAAAAGGAGATATGTAAGTGTACTTAGTGACTGTCTTTTTATTGTCTCACATCTTTTCTAGCACTTGTTCTACAGGTGTTCGAGAACTGTAATGTCCGTGACTTCATACATGAATAAAGTTAAAGTATGAAACCTCAACATATAAAAGTATGACCTGTAATACTCTAATGTCTAAGTTCTCAGTGACAACCTCAGTGTTTAGTTCATTTGAAGAACATAATACAAGAAAGAATACATTCCTACAGTCCTAGTTATGAACTTTTTCCTCTGGGGTCCACCACATGAGAAGATTGTGGTAATTTTTGAAGTATCCAGTAGGGGTCACTCTTCTCCATGGACAAGAGGTTGATAGATTAGGGCTTTGCTGTTGGACTAAAGGGGCTTTTAATATCATAGATACATTTTGGGGGGGTTCTAAAACGCCAACCAGATAACATGGAAGCACCTATTGAGCAGGTCGGACCACCACCGCGTCTGTTCGGTCAATGCACGTCAGAGGGGTTTTCTAGCAACCGTCAACCTCTGTTGTACCTGGGTTTCACTTTGTCAGAGTTTGTCAGGAGTCAAGTTGAGCGATGGCTCACTTCTGAACAATGCATTCACCCCTCTGAAGACCAGCACAAATGTCGGTCTTTGGAAAAACTGCTCGGCATTCGTCAATTAGTCAGCGCCCCCGATTGAGGAATCCGTACTGTAGCGGTTGCCAGGAAGCTGATGTTGCCATAGCAGCTCAAACAGGCCCAGACATCTTGATTGTGTTTACTCCTGGAAGGGCAGATCTGTGGTTCAGAGAACATTCAGTAACCGCGGGATCTCATTTGTTCGATGCCTGCAGCTGCTAACGTCAAGTCAAGTCACGTTTATTTGCGTTTTAACCCGATTTCAAATGCGAACTTCCCTTTGTGGCTCGGCAGGTCCACATCAGCGGCAGGTCCCAACCCAGCTCTGCAGAGGACAGAAGAAAAAAGAATAACTTCAATTTAACGACACCCGGACAGCTACTGTCTGAAGGAGTTCCTGTCAACCAAGGCTTAATTAGCATTTTTGAAATAATAAACATAACATGCTAAATGCTGACATGCACAAGTAACAAAGACTGACAAGCGCTGAACCTGACAGCCAGTCCTAAGCATTCCAAGAGAGGATACATCACGACCATATGAAAGGGAATGTTCAGCATTTTGGGAAATACGCTTTTTCTTTTCTTTTGTGTAATGTCTTGATGTCAGCGTGATAGGTTTTACATTATGTTGTGCAATATTGTTGAAACCAGTCATTTTAACTAATGTTCCCGATTAAATAAGGGCTTTTAATACATCTCTCCTTGCTCTGCCAAGCAGTGCCTTTACCATGGTCAGTGGCGACCCACCGTGACGTGACCCATTGGTCTGTGAACTGCCGTGTTGAAGCCTCAAGTTGAGCATTTTGACCAGCGCCATCTTGTTTTTTTTGGAAACAGAAGTGACAATATATGAAGGAGCGGGGGGTGGGCCTGACTGAGACCTGCAACCTGCAACCATGAACCGATTGGACAGTACCAGCTGTCAATGGTAGGCTCTCTCAAAACAGCAGTTCACAATCCAGTTGGTATCGTCACGGTGGGTTGCCACCTGGCCCCAGTGGATATGGATATCCTCCATTTTACAAAATGAACATCCCTGCTGTATTGAAGACGGATTGAAACTGGCGATTGAGATCATAAACTCCTCAGGAAAAATGTTTATTGATGTGATAAAACCAAGTGAGAAGTAGAGTCATTATCTCATATACTTCTATAGAGACTGACTTCTTTATGCGACTGGTGGAGTCGCCCTCTGCTGGTGATTTGAGAGATTACAGGTTTCGGGCACTTTGGCTTCACTTCCTGGGCCCATGTGACTAAGTCCATTTTGATATACGGTCTATGGTTTTTTACCTTCAAGTTTTGCACCTGAAGGCTTCCTAAATTCAGAAAGGTGTGTATCACACTGCCAATTTAGCAAACTAAACTATAGCACATTTCATCTCCTTGGCTTAATCTCTTCCTTAAACAGAAAAGCAATCCCAATTTAGTGACTCATAGTTGTGATCCAACGGAGTGTTACATTTCTTAGCTGGCCTGGAAACCTCAGGAAGAAAACATGTTGTTTATTCCTTGACAAGATGTGGATACAGAGCAGCAAACCGGCCTTGTTGCTGTCTCCTCTACATTCTTCTTCTGATTCGTGTCATCCATGAGAGGACTTTGAGGTGAAAGTGACCGACTCTTGTCTGACATGATTCACAAATGAGCTTCATGTTTACAACGGACAGATCCTTACCAGTTTCATGAGTCTTTTATTGACCTGAATGTACTTCCTATTGATTTTGGGTATCCTGGTTACTGTTTGCATTTCATGATAAATCCACAAGTTAATGACTTGGTCTTACAGCTGGCAATATTTGTTTACGTCACACATGCTGGCGGTGCTGCTCACTGTCTTTATGGTCTGAAATTTGACCCCTTTGCTCCGTAATGCATTTCGTGACTTTGTTTTTCAGAATTCAAGCATTTCTTGCTTTAACTGTTGAGTCAAACCCCGGACCATGACTTGTGATGGCTTTAGGAGATTGGTGAGATGACCTCAGTCATCAGTCAAGTCAAGTAAATGTCATGTGACCTCAACATGTTGTAAAGCGAGGTGTAACCTGCTAATGGAGGGTGCTGCAGAAATGGTTCAGACCCATTGAGGACGTAGTCGATAGATGTGTGGACCGCGCATGAACTCGAAGGGAAGTCTGTGTAAGTGCATTACGCACGGGCTGCCTTTTGGAAACCACCTCTGCATCTGCATTTTCATTAGAATAATGTACAATTCAAATCATGATCATTGTGAATTTGGCTATATTAGACTGAAGTAAGTTGAAAAGATCTGAACTGGATACATCTGATTGTAGATATGGATATATATAATTATGTGCATGTCTGCATATAATCAGACATACACAACTAAAAGTATTACAGTTTACCATAGTATAAATCCAGGAGGCTTCGTTTACAGTATATATGCATGGTGTCCAAATTTGTTCTTTGTTGTCAAGAATCGCCTGCATGTAGTATAACACTCCGCTTTCCTGACCCACTAACACCGTCGCTGCGGCCAAAACATTTCATTACAAGTTTCCCTTTCCTGCCATTGTCAACCATACTCTTCCTCTTCAGCGCAAGAGCCTGGAAAATGGCTCCAGGTGGATTCTCACACAGAAGTAATCAGCGCCGCGCTCAAGGTAACAGCATGCAATGATGAAATATGGTGCCGGCGATACACCCAGTGGATTCAAAAGGCACTCAGCAAGAACGGTGATTTTAAAAAAAAATTTCAATTGCAGAGCATTATGTATTTTTCATGTATCCATGTGTGAAGTACTAAATGTCATTGTGGAGTTTTTTTAATCTGCTGTTGAATTACAACAGCAGGATTCTGGGAACAAAGGGTCAGTATCCGCCCGTGAATGCATCATTACTCTATGTGCGTGACTCATTCCAACCATTTTACACATCCACTTTTTCCCCCTGAACTTTGACTCGGTTCAAAGTAGAGGTTTGTTCAAAACCAACAGCAGCTGAAGATACTACCCCTTGCTTTTATTTATTTTTTGATTCTGTAAAATGTGCTTTTTGGGACCTTTCCTAACTAGCTGCAATTTCACATTTACATGATGTCTTGTGGAACCAGGACACCGTCAACTGAGCAGCAGTGACTGGAAGGAAGGAAAGAAGATGAGGTCTCACTTGCACGGACAAATCTGCAGATCACATCATCGCTTTGTGTAGAACTTCAAGCTTCATGTGTTCAACTGTGATGCATCCGTGTCTTTTTGTGAGCAAGACATTTTACTTGTGCTCTGACTTGGGTGAAAGTAGCAGCAGAACGTGAGTTCCGGACCTTGACTTTCTCCAACTCTGCTCATCAGACCCACAATGAGGAGAGTCACATTGGGTACAGTTGGACAGCTAAGCTCCTTGTGGAAGTGTTTCATCAGCAGCCATGACAAGAGCTATACGGAGTCTCTAAATGCATAGGAAAGGAGCTTCAATGCTTCCTTTCCTATCTCCTTCAGCATAGGGTACACTGGAGCTTCCTATGCGAAAGGAAAGGAGAAATAGACGCCCCACAATTCATTGCGGCAGCGGTATTTAACGTGACGCACCATGCACGAACGTAAGCGATTAAACCCGAAGTAGAAGAAGTAGGAGAGTATGAATATGACCCAGAAGGGACGCACGTCATCATGTAAGTTACCGTTGCATATGAATCATTTACATCTGATGTCACACGCTGGTAAAACATGCTGATGGAGCCGCTGCGTTTTTTTGTCGTCCATCTTC
Source organism: Scophthalmus maximus (assembly GCF_022379125.1). Classification (NCBI taxonomy): domain Eukaryota; kingdom Metazoa; phylum Chordata; class Actinopteri; order Pleuronectiformes; family Scophthalmidae; genus Scophthalmus; species Scophthalmus maximus. Next base: position 2,493,897 of record NC_061521.1, on the reverse strand, counting down.
GGAAATGCATAGTTTCACCGCGACAGACGCACGTCAACGACATCCGCCGTCGCGTGGTGACGTAGTCTAGTGTGAGTGGAGTCGGATTCTCTGAGCAGCGCTGTCGGCCTTTCCTAAGTCCTATGCATCCTCCTTTACACCTCTCCTTGACCTATTGACGTTTTCCACTGAGGTCAGGGAAAAGTAGATATGAAAAGGCGACAGGAAGGACCATCCCACTTCACTCTCTCTGCCTTTCCCTCATCTGTGCATGTGAGTGAGACGGGTGTGCCGGTGGTCAGAGCAGAGCCGATTCCACCGGCTTCACCCAATTTCGCAATCAAGCAGCCTACTTATGCTCGGCTCAGACCGTAGCCACTGTTGAGTCAGCGTCAAGCCTACGCTTCTCTCGCTCTCTGAAGTTTTGCATGTCTGTTGTAATTTGCTGCAGGTAGTGGTGTTGCAAGCAAGAGATGGCAGGTATGGATGGCGAGCTCAGATTTTTAACTGACAGAGTCTGAACACCCACACAGTTGTACCGGATGATAAGACCTTTGGTCAGTTTGACGTTGGGCAGACCAATGCTGGCTGAAAACAATGGCAAAGGAGAAAAAACTCCTCCCTTTAACAGGTGCAACAGGATAGACGAAATAGATGTCGCTCTATTTAATTTAGTCTGCACCCACCCACCCACGCAGTTGTGAGAAATGTGAAAAACCTGTGTGGGTGCACCACGGGGTGGAAGAAAACACTCGGGGTGGATTGGGATTGCCCTTCCTATCGTCTTTTCATATCGACTCTTTCTTGACCTCAGTGGAAAACGTCATGAGGTCAAGGAAAGGTGTAAAGGAGGACTTAGAAAAAGCCGACAGCGGTGCTCACAGAATCCGACTCGTCTTTCACTAGACTACGTCATCACGCGACGGCGGATGTAGGTGTATTACCACCGTGTGGCATCAGATGTAAAGGATTCATATGCAACGGTAACTTACATGATGACGTGCGTCCCTTCTGGGTCATATTCATACTCTTCTTCTTCGCATTGATTCGTTTACATCCGTGCGAGGCGCTGCACGTTAAATATCGCTGCCGCAATGCATTGTGGGGCGTCCATATCTACAGTACAGGCAGTGGCATAGTGTGTGGATTCCGACGTGGACATTCGACCACAATTGTCTCCTGCCAAACGGCTGCTTTATTCACTTGGCATTGTAAAAAAATTACAGTCTTCATTTTCGTGTGTTTCGGACAACATGGAAATGATGAGACCACCGGCACCAATGAGATGTCCTCTTTCCTCGGCTGCCACTCTAACAATTGTAAAAAAACCAACCTTGGTGGTCCCTGCCCTGCCGCCACACATACCCAAGATGGCGACTGTTAAGTTTGAGTTAAGCATTTCACACTCAACTTATATGTTGTTCTTACAGTGTGCGTTGAGACACAGCAGCACTTATCCCATATCAAACCCTTGCCCTCGAAAGGTTTCGCAGTATGCACCCACGATTAGGCTCATGTGCAGTTTATGGAAACAGCCATCCATCAACTGAGCTCTGTGTCAAACACAAATATTCCATGTTAAACAGTATCATGTACAGTGTGTACGTTTCATCGTCGGACTTGAGGGTGTTCCACTGTGGTGCTGGTCAGAACAGAGCTGTGTGTGTGTGTGTGTGTGTGTGTGTGTGTGTGTGTGTGTGTGTGTGTGTGTGTGTGCGTGTGTGTGTGTGTGTGTGAGTGTGAAAGATAGTGTGGGAGCCAACATACCAGTGGCTCTTTCTGAACTAACATGGACTAACCGACTGACCCGCCGTGTCTGACACCATGACCCTCTTTGACATCTTTAAAAACAACAGCCACATCTTTGTCAAAAATGGGAGATGATCGTTGTTGTATATGTTTTGTTCCTCGCAGATCATTTTCTGCTTCAGGCATCACGCGCCCGGAGGAATGTGTTCCCTCTAAACTAGTTTTCATGGTAAAAAGATTTCACATGAGAAGATTCTTTGCTCAGGGAGGTGAAATGTACATTAAATGTACGATACGATATCAATGTTTGAGGGATGTAAGGAATTTTTGGCAACACTCAATGAATACTGAAACCTCTCATTGAAACCTGTGGCTGTTAAGCCAGTTTCGACACGTTTCATGTGTTCTCATCTACGTCTCCCTTTGTTTGTGCCCAAACTCCTGTGTAAGGATCCAGGGCCTCATCTTCTCCAAACCCAAATTCCCATAGCACCTTTTCTATAGATATATATAGATATATATATATATATGATATATATCATCATCCATACACAGGCAGCGCGTTCCCCCGTGAATCCAATCAGCTACTCGACGTCAGGAGACCCTGAAGAGGAAACGTCTCATTCCAGACGTACACTCCTGTGCATCTAGTTCACCTCATTTTCCCTCCACCCTTACTTATTCCCATTAACCTTTAACAATCTCCCCCACCGACACTCCCGCTCCCACATCTCCCTCCATGAGTAAAAAGAAAAAGAAATACTGTAACTAAATGAGAATTCCTCCCCAGAGTTTTGGCAAGCACCAGGAACAGAGTTTAAGAGGCTGTAAATGTCCGAGGCAGGAGGGCGAGGTTGCCTTGTATGGTCATAAAAAATTGACTGGCTGTTTCTTTTTTTATACTCACGCGTGTCTTTTTTTCTTTCCTTTCCCTTGTGAGGATCAAGGCTGGTTTTGATACACTTTCACGGAAGGGAAGAAGAAGGAGGGTCGAGGGGCAGGGAGGAGGAGGTAAAGATGAAGGCGTGTGTGTGTGTGTGTGGGGGGGGGGGTCCCTTACCACACCCATTGGGGTTTAGAGGCGGGGTTTGATGGAGACGGCATATGATTCCTGTAATTTTCATGTGAAAAACCTGATTTGAAACGTAAGCGAACCTTAGGCTGACAGATGCCTTCCAAGGCACACAGGTGATAAACTCAAACTAGATCTGAAACGAGGCAAAAACAAGGCCATTTCTCCAAATAGACCTTTCACACCAGTGGCTCGGTCCAAACTTAACAGTGTGTTTGTTTGAAACAAAGAGTCGATCAAAATTACAATATCTGTCCAAAAAATCAATGTACAAAATTGCTCCACAGCAGATCTGTGACATCGTCTGCACTGTATAACCTATTGGGCCCTATCTTATACATGCCACAAAGGGACACTATGCTTTCAGATGGATGCAGATGTCAGTTTCCCGCCCAAATTTGCTCAGGGAGGTTTCCTAAATCTTTAAGTCCATGGAAGTATTTGATCGGCAGCCGTGACAAGGGCTGTTCGGATTCTCCGATTGCTAAGGAAGGGAGCTTCAACGCTTCCTTCCCCTACCCTGGAGCTCCCTGTGCAGTTCATTGCGGGCAGCGATATTTGACGTGACGCGGCACGCACAAACGTAAAGGTTTGAATCCGAAGCGGAAGTCGAAGAAGTAGAAGAGTATGAATATGACCCAGAGGAGACGTCATCGTGTAAGTTACCGTTACGTATGAAGCATTAACATGTGATGTCACACGGTGGCAAAACACACCGAAACATGTTGGATGGAGCCGCTGCGGGGGGTTTTTTGCAGTCCATCTTTTGTAGTTTCACCACGGCAGACGCACGTCAATGACGTCCGCCGCCGCCTGACGCCGTGGTGTCCCTCCAAGGAACGCTGGTAGATAAGGATGGATGGATGGATAGTTGGCCGTCAGGGGATATGCACACATGAATTTCTCGGTGTCACAATTTGCTCGGGCGGCGGCTGTGGCCCAGGAGGTAGTCGGTCGTCCTCCAACCCGAAGGTCGGCGGTTCGATCCCATCCCTTCCCCCAGCCCGCATAGACTAATAGACTAATCGCATTTTGACGTGTGTTTAGCATTAAGTGATAGAGAACCTCAGATCCAATCTAACTGATCCAACTGAAAATCTGTTGCAGTTCAACAATGGAACATTTTGTCTAAAATTAGAACCAATTAGGATAACGTGTGTTCATGTCAGGACATTCTGACTTTGTTAAAAGAAAGCGGACACTAAATGCCCAGTAGTCGACGTAGGTACATTTAACTGTATTCTGCGGTATTTCATTCAGAGCAGGGAAGGGGGTCGCTTGTTGTTCACTCCTGTACAAAACAGTCTTGTTTCATTCGCTCGCGCTCACCTGGCCACACTCGCCTGTACATGTGGCTGCATTTGGACGAACAGGCGAAACAAAATCGTGACCTGGCAACGGCGGTAACCATCTGCACTTTGAGGAAGAAGCGAAAACTGCGCACACACGGTAATAAACACCTGTAAAAGGAGACCCCGGCTGGATTAGAGGACGGGAGAGTCGATCGCTGGTTCGGACTCAAATACACACGGTGGAAAAGCAAGCCGAGGTGTACGCTACATAAAGACAAATCGAGGAACACACACACACACACACACACACACACACACTCTCTGTCTGTCTTCTCACTGCCAAATCCACCCTCACATGCCTCATCAACCCTCCCACGGATCAGTGAGTGGCTGCCGCTGGTCCGAGGCCAAGCCTTTTAACCCAGGGTATGTAGCTCTGTGTGTGTGTGTGTGTGTGTGTGTGTGTGTGTGTGTGGGTGCGTGCGTCCGTGTGTGTGTGTGTGTGTGGGTGTGTGTGTGTGTGGGTGCGTGCGTCCGTGTGTGTGTGTGTGTGTGTGTGTGTGGGTGCATGCGTCCATGTGTGTGTGTGCAAGATTCACTGCAGGCCAGATGGTGAGGAGGGCATGATGTTTACCGATCTGTCCAGGATCATTGCTCCATAACTCCTCCTACTGCTTTCTTTCCTTCTCTTTTGTCTTATCTCTTCCACACACACACACACACCCACACACACACACTTCTGAGCAGCCATTGACTTTCATCTCATATCGAATTCATTTTCATCATTCATCAAATTATCCATCATCTTCTTTTGCCAAAAACATTTCTTCGGACGTAATGAAAAAAATGTCCATATTTAAGCAGCAGCTCATACTAAAGGGGTTTTCATTCATGTTTTACATGAAGTAAAGGGAACTTTTTAAGAGTTAGAAAACCCATTAGTAGGTATCCCACAGTAGGAAATCATGCATACTAAAACATGTATTCTTGTCAGAAACCAAGACAAAAATTCTTTCTTCCGACTGATAAATGGAATTTTTGGTATTTTTTATTTGTTAAAGTGGACATACAGTAGAAGTTTAAACCCAGTGGAAGTATGGACGAGTAAGGAATCTCTTAAAAGCGGAGTCTTATTGTGGATTTTTATATTTAGGTGGATTCATTATAAAGTTTACACACATTGTTTTTATGACGTTGATAGTGGAAAGTGTATCCAACTATAATGAAGTGAGGATGCATGCGGCAGCCTGTCTAACTCCTCCTTTGCTGTCATGACTCACAGATACGTTCAGCCCTCCCGTCTGATCGAGTTGTCTTCCCTGACGACGGAGAACGCAGCAGAAAACTGGAAGACAGAGAGACAAACTTGCCTTCATCCCTCCACACACATCCCTCGCAGATTCCATGAGCGAACGGCAAGGTCGGCCCGCCTCTCGCGCCCGCGACCCTTCACCCTTGACCGCGGCAACTCTCCGAGGCCGCTGTCCGGTGCCAAAATCCACACTTCTCTTGTTTGAGCGGGCGAAACATTTCCACGGACAGCCCCGGGCCCGTTGCCTTTGATGGATGGCCGCAGGAAATTCGCATGCACATAGAAAAACAAATGAACAAATTCCTCCGCTTCACCAATGGAGGGTCTGAAGATGGAGACAAATGTAGACACAGCGGAGAGGACACGAATCAAACTCTTGCTCGACTCGCGAAGGAGACACTTAAAGCTGTAATTACATCATGTCTCCCTGTGGGCCAGCTCATTTCGCTGGCACGGGAGCACTGGCTAATTTAACGTCTGCGTATGAGATTCGTATTTCATAATTACATGACTGCTCACTGAACATCTCGTGGGTGTATTCCAGAGACATTATCCCATCTGAAAGCGATCGACTTGTTTCAACAATGCCTGTTTTGGTGACCTCCCGCAGACGGCAGCAACCGAGGTCTGACGCGGTCTTCGTGCTTCTTGGTGTGCAGGTCCGAGCTTGTTGAGAGAATGTGTTCGTGGGACTGTTGTTCTTGCACACTTTGGCCTTTTCCTTTCACAGGCAGATCAGGAAAACAAAGCCCTGAGACAAGGGAGGTCAACGAGGATTCTCGAAACTTTAAACTTTTAATTATCACTGTGGAGGAGGAGGTCTTTAGCCCGGGACCCAGACGAATTCCGGGAGCTCATTTAAATTTGCTCTGCCAGACTTCCGTCTGGATCCCCTCCATTGGGAAGTGATTTCCCTCCGGCAGAAATATTGCTGGTCCAATCACGAGCGATTATCTGATAATAGGCGGGGTCTATACCACGCGAGAAGCGACATTTAAAAAAAAACAAAGGCTGGTGACCCGGCCCGGGTGAACCCCGCCTCTCGCCCAATGTCAGCTGGGATTGGCTCCACCCCCCGCGACCCTTAAATGGATACAGCGGTAGACGATGGATGGATGGATGGATGGATGGATGGATGGATGGATGGATGTGGCTGATGAACAAGCATTTGACTAAATGTACCCGATATTTTCACATTTCTCTGCGTTGAAATGGAGACGATGACGAGTCACTCACATTTGATTCCTAATTGGTTCTTATCAGTCATGACTGGATTCACCAGAAGTTAATGCTAAGTGTCCCTAACAGTTACGCTCAGGAACAGTTGTCCCTCGTTACTGGTCCAAAGAAGTCAGCCTTTCACCAGTGGACGAAAAAGCCCTTGTTAATCTGCAATCATTCTTGTGCAACCATCTTTGGAGACAGAATCAGTGAAACCACAGGTGCCTGTTGTAGACAGGGCAATAAAATGTGTACCCCTTTAACCCTTTAACTAATGTGTACCCTTTAATTAATACATAGGGTGTCCCATGAAAACATGGAACAGTGGAGTAAAATCCCATTTGATTCAATTTCATAAAAAACTGCTGTTTGCATTGTTATTTTTTAGATTTACTGGACACAGGACATTGTGGGATACACAAATCACGTGAGAACAATGGGATTAGGTTTCTTGCAGGTCACAAACAATCACCTTTACATCCAGGAGAACCATAAAGCCTTGTCACATTGTCCTAGAATAAAACAAGCCACAGGAACAATATGACTGCAATTTAGTTTTTGTCCTCTCATTTACAAATACAATACAAATATTTTCAACAAATAGATACAAAAATGAAACATCTTGAATGCACCTGCCAACCGTTGGACTGCAGGTTTACTGGCAAAGAGTTTTGGGCAGGGACCCTTAACCGAAAAATGCTTTTGGAATTGTAAGTTTGGAAATATTTAGCATTAGAAAAAAAAACACCTAATCTAAGTTAAGATGAAAAGTAAGTAGATGGTAACTGCACTTTGAAGAGACAAATAATGTCAAATTAAAATTCATGAGGTGAATTTTAATGCACAGCAGTTGTTTTTCTAACGTTCCGTTCTCAGCACGCCTCTCGGCTACAAGGTGTCTTCTGTCTGTCTGAGGATGTGGACCAACCTGCTCTACACCTGCTCTCTGACTTCCTCTTGCATAGCTGTCATACCCCAGAGGTGAAGAAAGTGTTTTAGACCTCACCGGGGGGGGGGGGGGGGGGGGGGGGGGGGGGTTGGCAGTCCATAGAGTTGCTGATGTAAGCCGGAGTTTGACCTTTGACCTCTTCGCCAAAAAGACAAGAGAAAGTATATTTTTACTTTCGGTACATCAGACAGAAAAACACAGTCAGAGGGTTAATCCTTCAGACTCGGCTGAGACGTGGGAAGCTTTGATTTCATCCGGAGGGCCGGAATGTTTTTGATCGAGGCCAGACGTATCAAGAGCTCTCTGTTCGTCAGTGATATGTCTATCCCACCTCGAGTTCTTTGCGGGTGAGGTAACCGTCAGGACACATTCGGGCGTGATGGGCAGAGCTGAGCTTGTCTCCTCCTTCCAGTTTTCTGTGGTGCATGAACTCCTCGAGGCACGGTGAGGGTGGCACTGTACGGTACACAGAGTACGCGTTAACTATTCATTTAGTAACAGGGTTTGTTGTTAAGTGACACAGATCATACATATTCCACATTTTTGTGTATGAACACAGTCACTGAGCTGCTCTCTGCATATTACATAAATCCCAGTATGCTGTATTACGTTTGGTTATCAAGAAATTATACATTATATTGTCATTTATTATTAAGTTAATTAACTATTGCTATCATACTGCTGATTATGTAATTGATAAACATAGAGTTCTACAGTTTTTTAAATACGTGGGGCTTGTTTTTGTACAGTAGTTCTGGCTGTTATTGCAGCTCAACGGTGTCATCTGAAGGGGGTCAACACAAACAGATCCCATTTACATGTTTAATCTAAAGGACTTATTTGGTGGTGAAAATTACTACCAAAGGTATCTATTACAAACTAGATGATAGTACTCTATATGTGCTATATCAATTATACTATGTAACTATATGTAACTATGCTGGAGTTTTGCTAGCGTGCAGTTTTTCTTTGGACAAAACTGTGGGTTATTATGAATGATTATAAAGGGCATTTGTGTTCTCTCCCCGGGCCTCATGCAAGAACCTTTTCGTATTCTTATCCTAAATTTCTCTTACATTTGTTCGTACCGTAAGTCGCACGCACGCGCCGCGGTTGCCTCATCACGTTGTGATGTGCTTGACCGCGACTGTGCCTCGGAGTTCATTCGCGAAAAACGGCATTTAAGAGTTAAAAGGAGACGTTCACGAGATCAGACATTGAAGTCCTGCTTTCCGATACGAAACTAGAACTACGCAAATAAGATTGGAGATCTTAAAACGCTTGTATTTTCCTCAGTGTCTTCTTTGTGTTTGTCTTTAAATGCGCACGCACTTTGCTAAAGAATATTTCCTCGTTCCGAATGGATCTCACTCAACCTGACGAAGGGCCTCACATGTTGCTCTGCAGCCCAGGTCGGCGACCCTGCGCTGACTGAGTCGTGTGTTTCCCAACCAGCCGTCCAGACAGACAGGCAGACAGACAGAAAGCACTGTGAGGCTTGTCCGACTGAGCCAGCCGCCGCACTTTCCACAATGTCATGGACGAGTCAAAGTGCGGCTCCCGCTCCGTGATTGGCCTGGATTAAAGTCACCGAGGCGTAGAAGAGCGCCGCCCCTGGTGCGCGGGACTCACGCGCGTGTACCTATGGTGCACCCCGAAACAGCACCAACACAGACAAATGGGATCTTCTGCAGCGTGCTCGGTGATCTGCCGTTGTACTGTCCGCTCCGGCCTCCAGAGGAATTGCGCGGTCAAATGTGTTTGTCTCTCTTCCGGTGATCCACACAGCGGCCTGGCAGCTGGGGATTCTGAGGTGAACTTCTGTTTTGTGCTGGAACTAAATTAGCTAAATTTAAAAAAAAAAAAAAAAAAATGGGTTACAGGAAAATGACTTTATAAAAAGGTATTTCCCCAGATGTACTCATGCCTTCAAAACACATACAAAACATGATCCGAACACTACCACTACTCTTTTTTTCCAAAGAACATCATCAGGACCAAGGAATTTAACAGCAACCCCCCCCCCCCCCCCCCCGATCCCGTCCCCTCACTGTATTGCCCCCTCCCTCCTCCTCCTCCTGTCTCCAGGTGGTACTGTATTTTTCCACTTCCTGGTTGGGGGATTGGTCCGGGCAGATCAGGAATGTGTGAACACCGTCAGTAGGTGGACAGCTGTGGCGGGGAGGAAATGCAGCTGTGGTTTGACCGGGGGGACTACGGAGCTGATTGCTCCTGCACTGGACGGGTTTCCAATGAAAAAAACAAACCATGACACTCTGGAATACGGCTGTCTGAGTGAGCAATGTAGTGTCTCAGACGCGTGAGTCTTAACGTTAGTCTAAAACACATATATAGACAGTCAAGCAAACGTGCCACTGAAATGATCTCATTTCAAAGCCCTGAAGAAAACCACTTATGAACCTCACTTGTACCGCACACCACTCTTAGTTCGATGCTTTCTCACCGTGTCTTTCCCACGACGTGTACTTGTGTGTGTGTGTGTGTGAGTGAGTGAGAGAGATGGGATTGTTGTTAGCTCAACTGTAAAGTCCCCCTACCATCTTTCTCCTCCAGCAGGACACATGAACAGGGAGCCTCAGTTGTTTTCCGTGTGGCCCCTGGAGAATCCACTTGGCCCGTCCGGCTGCCGCAATAAATCCCATCCGCTCACAATGCGCAGCGCCATGGAGCCGAGGAAGGAATTAACGTCCGTGGTTCTTGCTGTCGCGTAGGCCACGCAGGTCACTGCGCGATGTGTGGTGTCCCAGGCCGCACAAGACCACATTATAGTGTGTGTTGAGAATAGGTGTCTTTGTTCCAGTTTATGTGTCCTGAATGTGTGTGTGTGTGTGTGTGTGTAGATTCTCCGTGCCGTGCCCAGCACGCCAGCCTTTCCAGATGAACCAAGCCGACCTGAAGCCAGTTGTCGTGTCTTCCGCGATATTGTCTCCTCTCCATTGTGTCAGCTGTTTACTTTCGCTTGTCGGGGGCATTCCCCACCTTCCAGCACTCGAGGCTTGTGTCAGGTACATTTACTCATCTGACATGGACGGTTAACTCCTGTCCGACAGCTGCTCCGCTGCCCCCAACAATTAACCTCCACACTTGTGTACAATAGTGCCAGAACAGATAATAGATGAATGATAAAGCCACTAACAGGACTGACATCATTTTTCTCGGCCTGGGGGCCTTTCTGGTTGGGGCGTGCGTTTTCTGTGCAGGTCTGTGCTCCGGCCTCTTCCCCTAGCCCAAAGACTTGCAGGATGGAGAAATCGCTGACTCCAAATTGCCCGGAGGTGTTGATGTCAATGAATGGATGTTCCCTCTATGTGTCAGCCCTCTGATAGACAATGGCGACGATGACCTGCTCAGTACCCAACCTCTTATCCATTCTCCCATTGCTGGCATTAGCTTCAGAGACCCCCCACTTTATCCTCAAATGATAAGCTGTATAGCTAATGGATGGATGGATGGATGGATGGATGGATGGATGGATGGATGGATGGATGGATGGGTATTACAACTTTTCCCTCTCAGTCTTTTGACAAAGTCTTATTTTTTTATGTTGTCTTATTTTTTAAAATCATTGTTATTTAATTAGTTTCCTGTTTGGGTTTGGCATTTTAGAATTAGGTGTTGGCTTTTGGTAAAGGTCTAACAGTAACACATTTTGTCTGAACAAAAGCAAAAAAGAGCAATAAAAGTGTGGCAATACTTTTTAATCTAGTCTGAGAATGTGCCAGAGCCATGAGCCTCGAAAAGAGTCAAAGACAGCTTTGGTTGTAAATGTAATAATATTTATTTCACGATAAAAAGAGTCGAGTAGAACACCTGACCAACGCAGTGCTACACTGTGCCTCCACTTGCTTTGTGCCGCAGTATAACATCCGCCCCAAAATACCTTAAATCCGTTCAGAGATATTTGTGGTTGTTCACTTCAAGTTGAAAACCTCACCAAGTTCAAAAGTTGGGGAGGAGTTCTGTCCTAATTGAAGACCTAAATCCTGGCAGGGAACCGAAAGCGCACACATCTTAACTCACGGTTCAATGGCAGCAGAAGGCAGTGATTTTCTTTTCCTCCGTGTTCCTTCTTCTCCCAAAGACAAGCGGACATTACCCGGCCGTGGAAACCTTCAGAGTTTGAATCGTTAGCTGTGGAGGAACATTCGGCGAAACGAGGCGGGTCAACCGGGGACAAGTGGGCCACACGTTGATCACGGGCAGAAACCAGTGAGTGAATTATACAGGAACCGAGACCCATTTGGGGCCTGAATCCAGCTACCCCGCTAACAAGGGAGGGGGGAAAAAGAGCCAGACCACATGTGTGAACCCCCACATGTCACGCAGAGCCTCACGACTCTTGTCTTTCGCCAGGGAACATTTGCTGCCGCATCGTGCCATGGCATCTATTCACAACTCGGGCACCGTTCTCCACAGACACTACACAAAGAAACTCGAGTTCCACTGAGAAATGGAAAAGCCGTCTGCTCCCAGGCCTGTTCCCGCCAACGATTTTACTTCTTCTCAGTGAGAAGCAGCAAAATCAGAACACGGCAAACTTTGGCGTGGATTATAAAAAAAACCCGGGCCGAGGCATCCATTGGAGAATGCTGTCAGAGGAAACGTCGTTTCGGACACAGATTGTCCCGCCGCGACGCAACGCCACCGGTCACCTCAAAGGAGAATGTGCAGAGTGCAGTTCACGCCCTCTGGGATTATTTCCCCGACTGCGTTTTTTGATATTTTCTGATGAAGTTGTTGAGGGAAATCAAACCAGGGGGTGTCCTTGCCAAGGCCCCTCTACTGTACCCCCCCTCCCTCTTCTCTCTCTCTCTCTCTCTCTCTCTCTCTCTCTCTCTCTCTCTCTCTCGACAATACCCGGAAGGGGCCAGCTGAGGCCTGTTCAGGAGACGAAGAGCGCTCTCGGGGGTGTCGTTTTCACATCCAGCGCTCCGACACATTCCGTCATATCCTCACCGCTACCGGGAGCCGCACAATACTCAGGGACGACGGAACAATGCGAGCCAGGGGACGAGGGCGTGTGCGCCTGCCCGCGGACAGATTCACGCGCATCGGCCCTGAGCCCCATTAGCGGAGCGGTGTTCCACCAACAGACTGAGGAAATCCCTGCTCCCGGCCAGCATGCGTCCAAGCACACGGAATCCATTGCACCGCACCACGTGGCCCCAGGGGCGTCCTCAGACGCGCCGACGCTCCCAATTGCTGATCGTCAGCATCTATCTGGTCGACTTCTGTTGTGTCGAGGCGTTACAGTGAGAGTGTGTGTGTGTGTGTGTGTGTGAGAGAGAGAGAGTACGTGTGTCGTGTGTGAGGCCTCATGAATGCATATGTTTGTACATTTCTCCGTGTGTGTGTGTGTGAGTGTGTGTGTGTGTGTGTGTGTGTGTGTGTGTGTGTGTGTGTGTGTGTGTGTGTGGTGAGAGGCTTTGGAAGGAATTTTGTGGGATGGTAGGGTTTCCCTCTCAGGCTTTTTGACAAACTCTCCTCACATCCTACGGAATTCCCTCCTATTTGGCAGGCGACGTCGCTCGTCTCTCCCGCCTCCTGCCTTTTTTCCCTTTCGAGCTCCCGACATAATATTATTCTGAGTTCTTTCATCTAAGCGCACTTCACGGGATCTTACTGATTACTTACGGAAATACGTTTAAAAATGATAACTCAATTCCCCTGCCACACTTATTTAAATCTTTTTCTTGTTTTTAATTGCTGTCTTGATTCCCTTTTTATGCCACTTACAGTTTATCATTATTGCTGTCATTATATTAAAAAAGTTGCTCCAATCATTAAAATTATTTAAGTCACAAAAGGTGGTAAATTATAATCCTTAACAGAGATAAGCTTCTTTAATTGAAATCCTCTTTACTCAAGGGGTTTAAATGTGTAAGGTAGATCTCTCAGGTTTCTTCTCTGACTAAGTACATTGTCGTCCTTCTGTTGCAGTAAAGCAACTTTTCGTTGTATCTGCAAACCAGCTCTTCTCACCTATTTGACTTTCTCATTTACAGTACAAGGGATAAACATACATGCAAACTCCCGCTATACATTCAGTCCACTGACTTCTGTGCTTCACTACAGTATTTCGAGTTTCATCTAAAAGTCGAATGTGGAGCCACAAAATTCAGATGAAGTGTAAGCAGATGGTGACAGAGGCTGTCAAGTCCCTTGGCATTGATTTCAATTGTTTGCAATAAATACGTTATGCTTTGCTCACAGCGTTGGAAATGATTGCAGTGCTGACAAAAGGACTCTGCAGCTGGATCAAACCTGCACTAACTGACTGATGTCACAAAAGCTTCACGAGAAATTGAAACATGAAACATGAAACTTTCTTTTGTCAAACCTCATGATTTGACAAACGCCCACTTCTGCACTTTGGTTTTTTTTCTGGGTTGCTAATTTAAACTTTGTTCCAGGTCTAAGAATCCCACGTGGCTCCCGAGGTTTTCGAGTTATCAGCCTGCGAATTCAGTGGAAATGTCAATTATCATTCTTGGCATCGTGCAAAATGAACCTCACAGTTCTCCGACTTCTCCTGCAGCCTCAGCTTTCTTTGGTTTACAATGGGCCACACCATTTCTGTCCCGACAAACATATCTCTCATTCTGTTAAAAATACCACTCGGGCCGGTTTGAATCGACGCCTGTGAGCTATGAAACAGTGCGGAGCTTGTCATTTACTCTGTGGGACCTCCCCCCCCCGCCCCTTCTGATGTGTTTTTGGCCTGAAACTCCTCCAGTCTGGCGTGAGTCAGCCATGTTGTCCCAGAGCCCAGTACAGTATCCAAAACCCATCCTGATTCCAAACCCACAGAACCAGGGGTGGAGGCGGGGGGGGACTGCAGTCTTCCCCCTCAGTTATGTAACCTCTGTACTACTGTAGTCACGGCAACCTAATGTTGTCATAGCAACCCGCAGCCAACAAGTTACAGCCGAGCGGAAAAAAAGGGAGACACCGGCGTCGACAGACGAGGAGCTCGGAGGGGGCATTCGTGGCAGAGCGGGACGTGCAGTACGTCATCTGCAGAGTATTCTGGCTCCCTGCATTGTGTGTGTGTGTGTGTGTGTGTGTGTGTGTGTGTGTGTGGGCACGTAAGTTCCTAAATGAGTCATTCTGTTTATTTATTGAGAAAGATTACCAAAACTTTTATGTGTGAGCATACTTTTTTTTTTTAATGTTTGCTCATATCAGAGGGAATGTGTATAGATGTGTACGCAGACTTACTGGACATTGCTTGTGTGTGTGTGTGTGCGTGTGTGCGTGTGTGTGCGTGCGTGTGTGTGTGTGCGTGTGTGTGCGTGCGTGCGCGTGCGTGCTTGTGTGTGTGTGTGTGCGTGTGTGTGCGTGTGTGTGCGTGCGTGTGTGTGTGTGTGTGTGCGTGTGTGTGCGTGCGTGCGCGTGCGTGCGTGTGTGTGTGTGTGTGCGTGTGTGTGTGTGCGTGCGCGTGCGTGCGTGTGTGTGCGGACCGCGGCCTCGTGGTTTCCTGCATGGCGCGAGGAGCGAGGGAAGCTCGGTTGGCATCGGAGAGGCGAAGAGATGAGAAGCGGGAGCCAGAGGTGGCCCGGTGCCCGGATGAAGCGGCACTCCCATTGAACCGGCCTCGCCACAGTCCTCGCTGCTCACATAGAAAAATAGTAGATAGTAAGAAATGAACTCTGGCTCTACCTTCAGCCAGATACAGGAACAGCCTCGTGATGCCGTGTTTTTCCCCCTTTTCTTCCCTTCCACCAGGAACCGAGACGCCGTCGGATTCGTTGTGCACTCCCAAATCTCAGACTGGCACGACATGCTTCCCGTCCGATCGCAGACAATAGACGAGCGCGGGAAAAGAATCGAGGTTGTGCGGATAAAGTGTCTCGGATACAAGGCTGAGCGTACAGAAGAACCTGATAAACAAGGAGTCTCGAGACATTTGAACAACTTTCAAATATGAAGTTACTCCTTCTTCAATCGTAAAAATAAAACTGAAAGTCTTGACATTAGTGTTGCTGCGTGCCAACAAACACTGAACTTTTGTTACAGCGAAATCTCTTTCACACTGCCCTTTGTTCCAGAGGACCTGGTGCACACACACACACACACACACGGAGAGAACAGAGAGGAAGAAGGGAACTCTTTTAGTCAAAGGCAAGACTGAGTCACCAGAACTGAGGAACACCAGAGGGGGAAAGACAGGATTCTTTGGAAGGAGGGGAGCGACGAATACACTGTTAACGGAGACACACGGAGAGGAAGAGGGAGAGGGTGGCACGGCACACAGAGACGGGAAAGAGGGAGAGGGCAATTGCCACGGCAACTCTACATGTTGTTCTCATAGATCAAATTGTTACTTGTTATCCTCTTGCCGTGGGTGACTCTTACATTACGTCAGACTGATTAGCGGCCGCAATATTGATATCCGGAAGAGGAGCAAGAATACGGCAACACAGTGAGAAGAAGAGGCAACACCCCCAGGATGTTGCATTGTTTTCCCATGTTCTTTCTCCCACACTATATGTCCTGATAACCGAGGCATCCATACAGTTCGCCTGATTGCAAAGGCAGGCGACGTGTGCATCCTCTCTCTTTTACTCTCAATGTATGCGCGCAGGCGTGTGTGCGTGTGCGCGCGTGTGTGTTCGTGCGTGTGTGTTTTATTATGGTATCCAAGGCAAAGCAGCCGTCTCTAACTTTCCGTCCTCCTCCTCCTCCTCCTCCTCCTTCTTTGGAGCGGCAATTTCCTGAACCGAGGCCAGGAAAGTCTGCGTCGGCCGGCCGAGCTGAGAGGCAGAGAGGATTGTGGGAAGAAGGGGGGGGGGGGGTTGAGGGACTGTGAGGGGCGAGTGAGGCTTTATATAGACACTTCTATGCAGCTACACCTCGGTCAGCGGATAAGAGCTAACGGGGCACGGAAAGACAGTACAAGAGAACAGAAAGGGAAAGGAAGGTGAAAAAGGGGGATGCGGGGATGACTGGCTGAACGACGAAGCTTAAAAATAAGGAAATATATATATATATATATATTAAAGATATATAATAAGGTAAAAACGAGCGCAGAGACAGATTGACAAGTACTGAAGCGCGGACTGACAAAGCTGCACAAACAAAAACACAGGGAGGCCATTAGTGTCCATCAGCCACCCATGGGTGAATGAGATCACCTGACCCCCCCCCCCCCCCCCCCCCCCATGCCCATGATCTCAGCAGAGAGACGAGGGGCATATGCTTTGACCACCCGCATCTCTTTGTACAACCACATTGTTTGAAGAGATTTTTTATTTTTTTTACACGACGTGTGCAAAAACAGACGTGAGCGGTTCCCGCTGCCCTCCCCCACCGACGTGTCCTTCATGAGGACCCGTACCGGCCCCACAGCAGCCGTCCCGCAGCCTGGTCTCTGACTTGCATTACGTCCCGTCCGTCGTGGCGACCGGGGGGCCGGGGGGCCGGGGGGCCTGAGGGCCTGCGATAACGCGTCTAATTTCATGTTCGGCTTCGCAGAGAAAACAAATGTCGCGCTTCCTGGTTGTTATTAATTAGCCCTAGCCTCATGATGCTTGTCCGAGATTTTCCCGCCGATGTGCACACACACACACACACACGCGCGCGGAACATGCACACTCGACCGCGCGCTGCTCCCCCTTCCCATTCGCTCGTTATCTGCCTTACACCACTTCCTGAGTGGAATGTTGTGGAAGGCTTGTCTCGCTCTGGCATGATGTTGACATCCCTGGCACGGCGAGATGATCTGTGTGTGTGTGTGTGTGTGTGTGTGTGTGAGCGAAACAGACTGAAAGCGAAGAGGTGAGATTCCTGAGGAGTGAGCTCATCCAAGGCTCCGAGTCTTTGAAACCAAACTACCTAAGTGATGTGTAACAAATGAACTTTGTGCTATTCACTGTTTGAAGGAGCCGATGCCGATTTGCAGCTGGTACCGTCCGAGACACAAACTGGCTGCAGTTCGACACTGTGAGAGTCAAGACGACCCATTAGTGAGGCGTGAGAAAGAAATTGAAATGTCTCACACGTGTTGCGTGATCACAAATATCAAATTCCAAATGAAACAATCCTCTAAGTGTGCATATTGCCCAACACTTTTCGCAGTTGTGTGACAGTGATGTTCGCCTTTTTACAAAACCGCTAATATGTGATTTGGAAATAGAATAGTTGGTGCAGAAAGCCAAACAGTCAAGAGTTCATTCTCTAAATTGTTTCCATCCATTTGGGGAGATCCTCTCCATCTAAAACATCAGGTTCGTGGCTAAAAATCCATTTAATCACTCTTCTAAAATGAGTGTGAAAGGCACACTTCAGATGCAAAGTAACCAGTATAGTGGTATAGATAGTGGATGGATGGATAACTCATTTCATATAATTTTGTAACTCATTTTTTACATCGCATTTCCGTTTTAAATATCGTGAAAAACATTAATCGTACCACAACTTTTGAGGCCTCGTGCTGCCAGGGAACATGTCGCTAAACACAGAGGAGTACATCTTTACAAAGTGAAATCTTGGTCTTTGTCATAGGCTGGTGACCTGTCCACGGTGTAACCTGGCTCTCAGCCAAGATCGGCTGGGATTGGCTTCAGCGACCCTCACAGGATAAACGATGGCTAATTGATGGATGGATGGACAAACTGCTGTGCTTAGCAGCCTTGGCACAACACCACACTGTCAGGTGCACTCATGTGAAAAATGAACACGGCGTGGTGGCGGAGGGGCCCAAGGTATTTTCCGAAGGAGGTGGATACGCACCGAAACAGGCGATTATCGCTTGGGCTGAAATGTCTCATTTGAGGAGGAATATCATCAATTTACAGTGAAGATTAAAGGTTGGACAGGTCAGCCAGAATGTTCTTGCCTGCCCAGAAAGTGTCAGATTGTGTTTTATTCTCCCAGCTCCGTCGGATCCCTCGAGGAGCCTCGGACTTTTCTCTTTCTCTCTCTCTCTCCGTTTCGACCCTTTGGTTTCCGAGTGAAATTCAATTTTAGAAAAAGTGCAGAAAGTTGGTCTAAAAATAGCTGTTAGTCAAAGTAAACATTCCCTCATACACAGTTTTGATGAAGGAATGTCCGAGTCCATGTGCAACATGTCTGCCGGAGTTAATTTTCGCATGACGAAGGCCCAAAGAATGTCTGCTACAAAAGGAGCTGCATGTTTTCAGTTTGCTCGTTGGAATGACACTGTGCTTTTGCATCAAGACTCGCCGACTGCTCAACGTGACACCGAGTGGAGAGATAATTTGTGTTTGCAAAAAAACCCGTCCTTTTTCCAGTTTTGGAAAAATGTGAATGTTTCTCGCGCGCTTGATCTCAACGCACACACAAAAACATGCACAAACACACACGAACGTCAACGGGCACACACTCTGACATGAGCCGACTGCAGTGCGGTGCCAGGACAAGACAAGTGGCTGCGTGCCGCCGGGCAACACTGAAACGCGGGCTGAAGATGAAGCGCGTGGACGGCATGAGAGTGGGGGAGCTCATTGAGAGTGTGGCCTCATTTGACTCAGAAGAAAAATGTCACTTGTACCGCTCAGTTCATGAACGAGAAAAACACTTCCATTCATTGATTTGGGGAACACTTTTTGTCCAAAGCAACGTACTCACGAGTGATCTGAGCAAAATATATTCAGCTCGGGAATTTTTGACGCCATCCCAGGCCAACACTTGCTGACGTTAAAGAGGTTGGCAAAGAGAAGCTGGCTACTATCCAAAGCAGAAAACAACCCAATTTGAACAAATAACCTTGAGTTAAACGTCCGCACTGGTAGTATTAATAAGTAGGCTGGTTGCGTTCTGATCTGGTAAAGAAGGCAAACTGTAAGTCGTTCACTAAGCCTCTCAAAACCCCGGAGCTCTCTCCGTCCAACGCTCCCCCTCGGTCTATCTCTTCTTGCCATCGCTCTCCCTCTCCGCCTGCCTTTGTTCCTCCGTCAACAGGATTCTCTCTCTCGTGAGACGTCCAGTCCTTTGTGCTGTGAATTGAGGCGTAAGGAAACAAGAAAACACGTCCCGGTGACCGAGAGAATAACACGGCGAAGGCAAGGCTTACAGCGGGGCCGATCATAGTGACATCATTATGATGAGCTTAAGCCAAAAAGTTGTATATTTCTGCTTTGACGACTATGAATCTGACACTCTCAGGAAAGTTTTCCTGATGAGAAAATACTAAAAAGTGTGAATACATAGCAGAGACCCATTTGATATGTTTATACATATAATGTAAATGGGTAAATGAAGACATTAGGTGTAGTTATCCAGTTGTCTCAGTCTCTCGCTCTACAAGTGCAGCTGCCAAGAACACCAATTATTATGAAGTGCGCAAATATAATAAATATCTTCTTTATTTAAGCATATGAAGCGAGAATGAAACTGTTGAGCGAGTCTCTCTTCCACAGGGGTTTTTTTTTTCTTCTGCGGTTTTCCGTTAGTAGCTGTGATACAAACGTCTGTGGGCTTTCTGGATGACATTAAGCTGCTTCTGGAACAGAACCTGGTACTTCCTGGCGTCAGTGTGGCTCTCTATCCCCTGACGCCAGCGGTCACCGTCACATACGTCTCAGCGCTCGTCCCGCTCTCGTCATGAAACGAGGACAGCATTACTTTACACAACTGCCACACCGAAGCTACAGTGCAGTAGGAGACCTCAGTAACACGTTGTCCAGCAGATGTGTGGTGTTATAATCTAATAAAAATGTGATCTCTGTTTTCTAACAGCTGCATGTCAGTGGTTTTTCTATACCGTCTATGCATGTATGACCACACAGTTTCCATGTTGGACCGTGATGACGTCGGTACAAATGGGTATTAAGCAAGCAAACACAGCAAGATATGATTTACATGTCTATGGAAATAAATCTACATTGCACAACTGCAAGGTGTTAGTCACTCGCTCCCTTCTTCTTTCAGTTTCTCATCATGTTTGTCAGCACTTTTCTGCCAACTTGTCAGCACACTCCAACAAATCACCCATGTCCTTAAGCAGTGATTTTTCTTCCCCCCCAACCACTGGCTCATTCTCTCATTCAGAACCCACGAAACATGCCGACACAACAAAGCAGTGTGCCGCCCTTCTTTCTCCTCCCTGTATATACAAGGACTTTTTGTTCGTCAGCCATGGCCCCGAGCACTGATTCTTGATTGGAGATTTAGGGTTAGGCTTATTCTACACAAATTGGAATCATATAGTCATTGAGTTAAAACTTAGGTAACTTATTACAGAAGAGACCACGATTGAGGGAATTGTGCGATGACTTCAGTTCCAACTTTGATGCACAGTTCACACTAGATGATTTTAAGCCCAATTTTTCCGCTCGACAACAAATTCAAGAGCTCATCGACAAAAACCCCAAAAAATCAAGGAGAAAAACTGCATGAGTGAACTACCAACGACCCGATCAAAGTGACTCGCCGATGCGAGGTGTCCGAGCTGTAAGGTGTCATCATTCCTCTTTATTTTGTACAGCAAATCACATGAATGGAAGGAACATTTCTACCTCAAAGATAAACAATATTCAAAAGTGTAGAATGATCATGATGAGATGATGAGATACCAAGACAAAATGTTGACTTTTAAATGAAAACTATGTAGTGATAAGTCCGAATTTTGACATATAATTTCATAACTTGGACTTGCTGTCACTATTGTTGTCTTAAATGATCTTCTCTAATTTAGTGAATCTTTTTTTCATGGCAAGAATGGGCCTCCAAACATTCTAACAGCAGTCTCTTTGTTATCTCTGTCTCCAGCCTCCCTTTACACACCCCAGACCGGCTGCTCCCTCTCCTCCTCGCTCTCCTCTTCTCCTCCCCCCTGTGAGCGGTCACTGGGAGCGGCCTCTGAACTCCGTGAGCTGAGTGCATCCTCCCACCAGCTCCACAGGTCGCACTCTCTGATGGAGGAAATGTGTGGTCCGGTATCAGCGGCTCTCTCGCACACTCCTCTTTTTCCAGGAATGTTCCTCAGCTGCCTGCATGCAACAATGAGACCCAAAAGGACAAAGCCATGCCCTCAAGTACAATAACAGCAAAGTGGAACAAGTGGCTGTGTGCAACGCGGTTCAACTCAGGGGTGAACACTGGATGTAACCGCAGCTTGCTGAACATCCAGGACACACCGAGCCAATGTTGAAAAGTCATGTAAATATGACTGTGGTTGCATGGAATGATACGTTCTAAACAAAATTCTGCTTCATTTAAAACAGCATGTTGTATTTAAGAAGCCAGTTAGTTGCATTAGCAATCCAAGCTATGACCTTGAACATCCATCCATCCATCCATTCATTATCTGTTCCACTTTCTCCATTAAGGGTCGTGGGGGGCTGGAGCCAATCCCAGCTGACATTGGGCAAAAGGCGTTTTCCCCCTGGACAGGTCGCAAGCGTTTCGAAGGCCCAACATACGGAGACAGACAATCATCCGCTCCCAATCATTCACACCTACAGTCAATGTAGAGTCTCCAATCCACCTAACCCCAATCTGCATGTCTTTGGTTATCATTATATTATTCTCCTGTACTTTGATATTTTTATATTTCAACTCTTCTTAGGGAAGCATTGTACTTCTCATCCGCCACATTTGTCTGAAAGCTGTAGTCACTGTGGTGGACATGACATCAAATGTGATCTGGTGACAGGGCAATCGATGATGATAACATATATCTTCATTCGTCCCACAATGAGGAAATTTGGACAGTGTTGATGAGGAAGCCTTGTTATGACTATACTTAGCTAAGTAAAGGATCTTCTTCCACTGCTGATTTCTCTAATCTCCCCATGATTTGCGTTGGTTTTCCGCTCAAGCCTTATCAAATGTGTTCAATAGAAAAATGTCTCCATCACAAATGAACAATGAAATGCGTAGCAGGTTGACCTTCGAACCCGCTCCTGTCTCGTTGCCTACACCGATGATCAAGCTCCTTTTCTACTCATTGACACTGAAGTGACTCTCAGAGAGAGGACCATCCTCAAAGAAATCAGTCTGAATGTCAGAAGATTCTCACGGAACACGACACCACGCTGCTCGAAACCGGCTCTTCATTGTGTCGTCTGTTGACGAAGGAGACAGAACAAACAGCTGCGTTGGGTCGTCGGGCACAACTCTTCATGCCAGACGAGCCTGTAATGTGTGAATGAGTTGAGTTTTTTCCTCCTCCAGAAGTGGAGTGGAGTGGCTTGTTTGTGGAACAAGGTGGGAAGAAAATGGGTGGGGGGCGACCCCCTAAAAATATCGTCCAGAACGCTGTTTTGTCAAACCGGCCCAACGGCGTGTGTAAGAGCGAGAGAACAGACTGGGCAGTGTCTGGGCTCGGATGGTGTGGTTGAGGAGAGAGGGAGCGAGAGAAGAACTGAAAGTGAGCGAGTGCGAAATCACGGGCGTAATTACAGGCTGCAAGTCAGGACGATTTTAGCAAGGGAACTCCGTGGACTGCTGGGACGAGGCTGGGACGGAGGCGGGGGGGGCTGTGGCTCAGAGAAGGGATGTTTGTTTGACTGGCCCTGCGGTTGCTTCCCAACATGGCAACCGCCTGTTCGCAGCGTAGCAACCACTCCTTCCACTCAGCCGCCACGGGGGGATTCCTCAGCACAACGTATCATTTGGATTAAATGGAAACCAGATACAGGTCCTTATCATCAGCGTCACCCCGGGCAATAGACTGGGCTTCAAACGCATGTAAACACAGATGATTGTTACCAAACTATAACCCGCAGGAAGCCACTGCAGGTGAGATCCTGAATAAATATTCAGTTCTAGTTCTGGTCTGGTGCTATATCTTATTTTTCTCACCTCGTGAGTTTCTTTGTAGTTTTTCTGGGGGGGCTGCTGTATAATATTTACACTGTCATGGAATTTTGGTCTACCCTCCCTGAGAAACTCTGAAGATGAGTCTTCTCAGGCACCAAGCAAGGCCATCTTATCTATGGCAAGCCGAAACAATCATTGAGCAGCTGAAGTCTCTCTCCAGGTGTCACAGTCGCGGGGAGATGACGACATTACTCAAAGCTAAATACAACTACAGAGACCGGAGATGGGGAGATTATCTTGGGACGGATACACTGTGAACCTGTTGATCTGTGTAGCGAACCGGAAGTCTCCTCAATATTGAGCTCTTATAATAAATGCTTCAGCTTAAGACTTCCACGGTTTCCATCTTCCTGAATCGGCATCCACTCCATCAATTATTCCTTTTTACACACCAACCTCCTTCTTGTTAAGACAGGGGAGGGGGAACCTCCCAATCAAGGGCTCTTCCACTTTTCAGAACGTTCTTCACGGGCCATATTAAATCATTAGGCACATATATCACACGAACCTCTGTGATGGGATGGGTGCTTCTCTTTGGTGAGGCATATCTGCTGTCAGGTGGTAGTGATGGTGGTGATGCTCACAGCTGGTTTTTACCCTCGGTAGTGCCATGCATGGCTTGCAAAGGCAGTAATCCTCACTGGTATTGATACTCGGCAGTGATCCCATGCACAAATATTCAAACGTGGTCTTTTTATTTTTTGAGTCAGCTGCTTCATTGCAGGCCAGAGAGAAACATTAAAAATTTCTTGCAGTGTCCAATCAACAAGTAATATCAGTAATCTGCTCTGTGACGGTGTTTTGAGACAAATGAACAAATGTTCGCACATTCTCCTTCTGAATGTAGTTTTAGCCTCTTAGCTATTAGCTCACTCACCACAAAGCTTGTGTGTGTCATGTGGACCTTGTTGAGACTCTTGCGAACTTTGACAACTTCACAGACCTTTGTTTCTTCGCGGACTTAAATTGTGTATGACTTCTGTGATTGCCCTTCCTTGTGTGTCTCGGCTCATGTAAAGTTACTTTCTTGATGATCCCTTGTGTTTTGTGCATCTTGGAGTTTTGTATCTCCTGTTTCATTATGTAATTCATAGCCTGTGCTCCTGTGTGTGGTTCTCCGTTCCTTCACGTTCCCTGTGTTTCCCCGTGATCGGCTGCACCTGTTCCTCATGTGTCTCACCTGTGTCTTGTTACCTGTGCCCTCTTGTGTGAATATAGTCTTTGTGCCGCCCCTTGTTCTTGTTGGATCGTCTGCTTATCTCTGTGAAGCCATGCCATGCATCACCTCGGTGCTTTTTTGTCCACTTACCTGTGTTGAAGTTTTGGATCTTCAAAGTTTGGATCCTTTACCCCCCCCCCCCCCCCCCTCAATGTTTCCACCTGTGGAATAATGATCAAGATTGGTCTTTTTCCAGCACTGCGGCTGCATGCCTGCAAACAAGGCATAACTGGTTTGCTGTTTACCTCGACAACAAAACAAAAGAATATTCTTTGTCCATTTCTCTTGACAAGCTCACGGATATCAGCAATGACACATAAGCAGCAACCTTCGTGTCCTTCAGCCTGAGCATGACCTGACAGGCAGCCCTATGTTCGCTCAAGGATTACCCCCCAAATTAGGCCCTATGTTTCCTCATTTTCCATTAAATATCCCCTGCATCAAAATTAGGCCCTATGTTAGGGTTAGTGAGGGAACACAAGTCTGAGGGAACATAGACAAGCTCCTGACAGGCACACACCCAGAAGGAACCACCTTGAAGAACATGTTGGTGCAATATTTTGTTATTTTCTATAATTGCAAAAAACAAAATTTACATTTTTTAAAATATGTTTTTGGGAGTTTCTCTTTGTGTAATTATGAATTGTCTCTCAGGCCGTATACGGCCCGCTGGCCAGAGATTCCCCCGCCACTTCCTTAGGATGTGAAGTGTTGATATAAGGATCAAGACAACTCAAGAGCACAGAGAGGTACTGAATAAATCTTGGCACTAAAGTTTCATAAAAAGTGTCAAAGCCATTCATTCATCTTCACCTTTGAGACCTTGTTGTGCTTATTTCCCCACATCTGCAAACTGAATGATGTGTAGAACACCAGATCATAGTAAAAGCAGTGTGACCTGCGCAGCCCCTTTTAATATTACAGAGATGCCTTTTAATATTACAGAGATGTCCTTAAAAGATCTGATTGTTAAATTGCATGACTTGTGTCATGAGGGAGGTGCTTTTTAATACATCTGGGTGTTGAGGTTTAGTTTAAAAAAGACATGCAGTTCCAAAGCTATAAACTAACATTGCACAAACTTTAAAGGCCTTGTTTTCCCTTAAAACCTCTCATGAGATTTGAGGGTCAAAGGTCAGGAACTTCAACCAAACCATGATTGCATTGAAAGCTCTGTGAAATGTTTCCTTGGATTAGTGCCACCAAGACAAATTCCTGCACTTGGATGGACTGGACATGCATCAAAACAAAAATATCAGCATGTATCTATAAAAGTGATGCACAAAGAGAAGTGTGTGCAGACAGCTCGAGACAATGCGGCGCTGTGTTTTTCTGAAAGTGGCCTGGCCCACCCGCTCTGTCTTGAGGGGTAAACCCTGTCACATAGTAGCATCTTTAAAACCAGACATTTCCCCACCCGTTGCCGTGTTAAAAGAAAGCTTTGTGCCGTTTTGAGAGCCATCCAGTGGTGGCCATTTTGTGTGAAAGCATCATTCACGTCCCAGGGTTAGATTTCTGTGGAAAACTACCCCGGGAGGCGCTGTGCGTGTGTCAGCGAGCCAACATGCCTATTGGCTCGCGGCTCCTCAGCGCACCACACCCTCCATATGTGTGTCAGGTGTGGAAGCACCTCAGGAATGAGAATACCTCAGCACGCGGGGAACTCAACACAGTCAGTGAGGGTTTATCAGCACCATTGCTGACCCGGAAAGACGCCCTGATTCATTTCTTATCTGCAATGTTTGGTCACAATCGCAACGGGAAAATCAAACGAATCGAGATCCATTTGACAGACCTACTCATTCGGTGCATCCTGCAATTTTTTTTCTGCAGCTCTATTCTCTAAACCCAGAGTTTTCAAAACTACTGCAAGGACTGCAAGCTCATTTCATAAGACAACTCGTGTGTTTAGAACGTAATTCATTTATTTTCGAGGAATAATCTCATATCCCATCCATATTGAACAATTGTTCACTTCACGATCAATATCCGCTGACGGCATTCAGTGCCTCCTGCAGGAAACACTGAACTTATTGTTCTATGTTCCATTATGATATCATCTGAAGTAAACAAACCGCACGCCGCCGCGCAAAAGCGAGCAGACGGACACATCTGTCAAGAAGAAGATTCCAATGTGTTTGTGATATTTGTTAGCTACATAATTTCACTGATCTTGTTTTTGCCATCTCCAAGCCGAGCCCTCACATTCCTGTGCCTGGTGGAGGGTGATGGAGCATACAGGGCTAAAAAAAGCAAGAAAAAAGCAAGACATCTTTAAACAGTTATTCAGTCCTTCCAGTCAGAGCTGCTGTGGTTTGGGAAATGTGGGCTGTGTGTGTGTGTGTGTGTGTGTGTGTGTGTGTGTGCGTGTGCGTGTCTTGAGGAGGATGTGCTGATTCTCATGCAGCAGCTGGGTGTGTCAGGGTTGAAGGCGTGAGTAAGGCTTTATGGTCAGAAGAAGCAGGAGCCTCCTGAGTGATGGAGCTCATATAGAAATCCTTATTCCTGGGAAACTCATTACTCACAAACACATGCTACGTTAGTATGTATGATAAATGTTAGACATTCGTCATGATGTGAGTTTTTCATTCTCTGTTCTATTCAAACTGGATATCCGTGTGCCCACAGAACATAAACTAGGTCCATGCATCATTTCGGCCCTGTCATTTTGTGCGAGCGGCTCTTCAGTGGCTCTGTGCATCTGCATTTTGTTCTCTTGTTCTTGTTCTTGTTATTTTTCTTATCTTTTTCTTTTCCTAAAGGCACACTAGGCTCACGACACACGGCTGACTTTGGACAGAGTTTGTAAGGGTGCAGCAAAGAAACAACCCAGTCACTGTTAAGGCATATTTAGACATACTATGACATATGACCGGCCTGTTACGACTGAAACTCTCAAGCAATGTTTGTCCTGGTCTCTTACATGTTATTTGCAAGAACGCACAGGAATACAGAAGACACATGGGTGATGATCAATCAATCAATCAATCAATCAATCATCTTTACTTACTTACTATAGAAAGGGCTTTAAAGACGACTGACGAGCTGATAATTTACAATTTGTGACTAATGTATACAAAAACAAAAACTACATGCATACACATTAAAATATAACAAGATGGCTTTACTTTAAAAGGTATGGAAACTCATTGTCTCAGAAAAAGTAAACTCAGGATGGTGAGTAAAAACTGTAAAACAGTAAAATACAATAGTTAAATAATAATTACAAATTAAATCGATAAGGGTGAGTTAAGCATTTTAATACATGAAAGAAAATCAATGATTTAATTCAGTAAATAATGACAATATCCTTCTTTTTTCCTTTTTTAAACGTTGATACAACTAAAAACCATTTTTAAAACATACCAATATTATATTGTACCAGTACATGTGCTTAACTTAAATTAAATGATGTGTTAAGTGTTAAACAGAGCAAGGGGGAAAAAAGGTTTTGTTCTGTTTCACCTGCAGTATAGTATTTCCAGTGGCGTTCTAGTTGAGTTATGATGCACTACCCACTGAAAAGAGCCCCTTTGTGCCACACAAGGACAAACTAGGGGCCGGGGCGCTTGTGCAGTGTATCGTTTGGCAACCGTGGTAAATAACAGGAGATATGGAAAAAAAAAAAAGATTGAAGAAACTTGGCACCATTTAAGTCTGTTCTATTGTGAAAAGGAGCAGCTGCACCATGTCCGAGTCATTTCATAACAGGTTGACCTCTCACTCAATCGGCACAAAGGTTTGAATGTGTTGATGCCGACTGGAGATGGTGACATTCAGAGGCAAGATGTTTGGGGGATTTTTATTCGGAAAACAAGTTCGTTCAGTTGGAAGTTGGAAGCATGATGAGACGGACACATTTGATAAAGATCTGCAATTCTCTCAAAGAAATGAGTAGTACCAGGGTGCGATTTGCTGGGGGGATTCCCCCCTTTCGGGTCTACATATCCCCGCCTCTGCTACATTATTTTAATCCTCGGTGGGGGGCAAAATGTATCAACCCCTCAAAGTGATCATTGCCACTTCACAAATAGACCATATGAAATACCTACAATAGAAATGTTTAAACTAAGTAATGTCAACAAGTCAATGGTAACACTTGGAAAGGGGCCATACTGCATAGGAGTAATTTTAGTGAACAGCAGGTACGTATTCATGTAACACTAGAACAAGTCAGATGACTGACACAGTGTACATTATACGACAATACCTATCGAAAGTTGGTTAACAACAGCCAATATTGGACACCATGCAGTGTGGTGATCAGATAAGCATGGTGGCTGATAATGCAGCAGCAAAAGTCTATTGTGTATGGGCCACTTGCACTTCGATTCTACTTGGTACTGCTCAACTTGTCCGGTCCGGTTCAACAACGGAGCTGTGTCGTCAGCTGATCGACAACGAAGTGTCCGCTGCAGACCCTCGGTGTGAGAGGTGACGGAGAAAATGATCCCGGCCGGAAACCCATGTGAACTCAGTTCGCCATTGCATTGCGATGACGCCGAACAAAGTGGGACGCAGCAGTGCTCTGAGTTCTTCTGCGTCTGTTTTCTGTCATTTAGAACGCTTAAAGTATGGTTCGCTGGCCATGCTTCTTGACACTACTCTTTATATTTTTACCAGATTACTTTTAAAGTGCGCTACTTTTACTCAAACAGGGTTTTAAATACTTCTCAAAGAAGCTGTTTGGATTTTGGTTGTACGTCTCCCAAAGTGTTTTGAGCACCTTTTTCCACTTGTTATCCAAGAACACAAAATGATCAATATCATGCTTCGTGGAGTGAAAGTGGACGTTCTAACCCAAAGCTGTTTTTCCTTTTGTTTTCATGCCTAAATGCTTTTTTCTCCAAAAGAGCATGGCATTAAAAAAAGGAAGCTTTGTCAGTGGTTAAGTGGGTGCATCAGCCCCGGTTGATTCAACACTAGAAACATTGTACCAGTGTGGCACTGTGCGTGACCCAACAGCTGCTCTGCATACCTTCCAATGTTGTCATCCTTCATGTGGTCATAATCCGCGGCCCGCAAAAATCACTTTCATGGAGCGGGAGAAAAAACATCGGTCTTCCACCTGGTTGGAGCCAACACTTATCACTTAAGAGAGTGATTCTCTGTCTGCCATCCATGAGAGGAAATTACATCCCTTCGGCACGAGGCGTGAAAATGTCTGTCAGTCCGGGGATGACAGGCTGCTACCGAGAGATTAGAGGGACTGCGGAGCGAATGATGCTGTTGCTATTCTCTTGTTGAGGTATGTTCTGCATTTAGCGACTTTGCAGTTTCACTAGATAAGAGCATAATAACCCAAACAGCCGATGTCATGAGCGATCCTTTTCACCCTGGGGACGTCTCCTGGCTTTTTTGTGGGTAATGCCCCCAGCGAAAGGGTGGCAAACTGAAATGCGATCTACAGACTATTCATGTGTTTGCCTGGCAACAATAGTTTTCTCGCGCGATCAAAGCAACAATGGTGACTTTTCTATAGTGCAGTCTGGTAAATGGTCGCATTCAAAGCTCCACACAATAGTCTTATGGTCTGAATGAACAACAACATATATTTGGTGTCAGAGTGGAGAGATGTTAACCCTAAACCATCCCATGTGTTGAACTACGGCTCTGCATGAGTTCAATCCCTAGCGTTACACTGTACCTCAGGAAACCGACAAACTAACTGACTAATCAACTTCTAAAAACCCCAAAAACGGACTTCCTCTCTCAAGCCCGTCTGACTCTGTCTGTTTCACTTTTGGCCTCTGCCCCTTGACACTTTTTGGAACATGCATACTGTAAGTGTCCTGCGGTCGGAGCGCACGACAGCGGCGCTCTGCCACTTTTTTTTATACACTGTGCAAATAAAATCTTCACAAAAAAATACATTTTATCAAAGTGTCTGAAGATCCCATCACCACTAAAGCATATGTGTCATGAAAGCCTATAAAGGTTTTTTTCCTTTGTTCACCAACAGCTTCACGAAAATCCCGACCTCTCAGGGGAAAAAAGGGCCTTGGGTCCGAAAACAAACCAACCAATGAACTCAAAAGTGTATAGTGGACAGAAGATCAGCCATATATGCATGATGCTTCCCAGTTGTTTCTATCCAATAATGAATATACCTGCCTCAGTGTCTGGGAACTATTTAACAGCCATTAAAGAGTTGTCAGTGAAATTGCGGGGATACTTCCTGGTTCGTGACCACGACAAGACGACTCACGTTTAGGCAAAGGAAGTCAAACCGATAGTCAAAAGGGGTCAAACGCCAGATGAAGCCCCTCAGACCTGAGAGATCCCAGAGGAGACAGGTGTTGTCTTCGGGAGACCCTTTGTGAGACTGATCTGGGCTATTTCGGAAAATGGTTTGAGGGGCTTTCAAGCTCCTTGTGAAATGTTTCCAGTGCTCCGAACAAATGTGACAGTCAACGCCTCAGTATGCCGGGGCCTGTCAGGACATTCCTCCCTCGAAAAGAAAAAAAAACCCGACATCCTTCTTCGCCCCCTTTCTCATCTCTCCATCCATCCACTACATCTGAGGGCTGAGCAGGAGGAGACGTCAAGAGACAATGGTATAAGTACATGTACTTCTATTTATACTGTATGTGAACTTTTACTTTTAATATTTCAGTGTGTTTACCTCAGTTTTTGTACCCTATCACTTTTATCTCTCCAAAGCACGTCTGTATCATTAGCAAAGAAAAATGTCACGCCAATGTCGGCCAACTAGGATTTTATTTAACAACTCAGTCACACTCCACATTACATCTTATGAAATACCATGTCAATTTGATCTGCAGTTGATCACATGCTGCGTACTTTAGTGCTCTGATGAGCCCATACTTTGTCCGTACAAGCAGGTTATCGCAAACTTATGGTAATGTTAGATTTCTTCACAGTGACTATATGAGTGAGGTGATGTAAATATTGTAGTGACCAATTCTACCTTACAAGGAGGGTTGCGGTTGTGAAACCGATCATTATTAATCGAACCTAATCAAGTCGTTTGTGCCGGAATCTGACCAAACCATGTCAGGGTCACAACCTTATCCGCATCTTGTATTATTGTTACCATGACGCCAGAGGTCATGCCACGAATACAGTATGGCTCGTATTCCAGGGGAAGGGAAAAGCGACGTGTATGGTCATGTGAGTAGGAGAACACTGGCTGGTGACAGCGTTTAAGTCCAACTTTGGCCCTCAGCGTACAGCGAGGTCCAAATGTCTGAGACCAGGCTTTTGGGACCCCACTGCACATCATTGTACTTTTTCTTCCACCAATGTTTTTTCTTTTTAAATCTTTTTGTTTCTACTCTGAAATTTATTATTATTATTATTATTATTATTATTATTATTATTATTATTATTATTATTATTATTATTATTATTATTATTATCTTTAGAAACAAGAAATGTCCACACACGCATCATCATTTATTATAATATTGTTACGTTTATGTGCATGAAGATATCAGCCAAGTAAATATTTGACAAGGATACATTAATTCTTGTCATCCTCAAAGTAGTTTTTCTTACACATTCCGTATTTCTCTCTCTCTCTATCTCTCTCTCATGAAAGCTCGGCATCTCCTTTGTCAGGTAACCTTGGGGGGGGGGGGCCTGATGATGGGCGTGACCTCACTTCAGATGTAGCTGTGTAACTGTGTTAGTCAGGACAATGATCATGGTCTTAATGAAGACAGGTTTATGATTTGATTTATTCAGCCCCCTAACCTGCCAGGAAAAGCTGCAAGATGCAAGACGATAAGGAGCTGTTGCTAAATTTATCAGATTCTTCACCTGCATGCGTGTCAGTAGAGTTTTAACAGGCCTGTGCATGTTATGAGATATGTGTGTGCTTTTCATTTTATTGTATTTCTCACAGCTGCTTCATTTTCTGTCTTCAGCTGTTTGAGTTCGGAGTCCTTGATTCTATCTCGATGTTAAAATCGACATCTCTGTGGCGGACTGAAAGTCGTTCCCTTCGATTTAACGGGCCCGTTTCGTTACCAGCTCCTCTGTGCCAGGAAGCAACGTTCATTATTACTGGAAAGAATTTTTCAATGAGTCACTCACAACGAGAGAAAATGGCCGTTGGATATGCCAGACTCCGGGCTGCTCCACCCCCAACCCTACGCTTTGCCCCAAAACAGAATGAAGGATTTCAGGGGTCTGAATCCGGCACATTTCCCTGCAGTTGTTACAGGTTGTCACTTCAGCTTGGATCCGACCATTGAACCACCGGAGGTACGGGACGGACGCCGACCTCCGACCTCCGACCTCCGACTCCTCCGTGACAGACGCTGTGTGACCATGTGTCACCGCACACGAAGCTGCACAAGCCTAGTGCTGACGGAACTAAAGGCACTCTGAACACACAGGGACTGCTCTGCAGCCACTCACAAACAGAACTCCCATCAGACAGACAACATCAGACAAACACCGAAGATATAGATATACATGCAAACAGAACACATGTACCGCGTGTGCACTTGAATACAGACAAGCATGCACACACACACACACACACACACACACATTTCTATACACAAACCTTCACACAAGCTCTGCTTGTATTTGCGTCTGTGCTCGCAACCTTTGCCACTCCGCGGGACAAACCTGCTCTGTGGAATATTAAAGCCTTTCCAAATAAATCCGAAGTGACGTGCTGTAAATTCATTTTTCACAGCGGTGGAAATTCCGGGGTTTACATACATGAGGGTCTGGGTCTCATTTAGCGTGTGTTTTCTCATGTGACATTTGTGGTTTGGCTCAAATCTGAGCCAAAGCCACGATTAACTGCAGTCGAAATGATCACGACGCACATATTTGAATGATTTAAGTCGTGCAAACTATTTCCATCTCAAACGGGTGAGTAGCTGCTTCAGATGAAAAAAAAGAGTCGATATTAAAAATGTGTCGTAGGTTTTGTGGATGCGATCAGCTGTTTTCTGAGGCGGACTCGTTCCTCTTCGGTTTCGTACTCTTCTTCTCTTTTCTCTATCTTGTTTGTTTTTCTTCCTGTGAAACTATTGACTGATGGATGCTGAGATAAAGTCGGAACACTGTTAATGAACGTGAGTGTTGGAAAACAAAAACATGTTCCCGAGACGAGAGTGAAAGAAAGTTTGGGTGTTTCCATTTCACTCACACACACACACACACACACACACACACACACACACACACACACACACCTTTCCCCTCAGTGTCCTGAAGCTGATGTGTGTTTCAGGCCATAGAGCCGAGGGTCCTTGGGGTGTAACAGGAAATCCCAGCACACTGCGGGTGTAACGATATCATTGTTCCCCCTGGAAACTCCTGTACAAATACGCATTTATTCCCTATGAAGTCAGAGGAAGCGATCAGGACGCGGCTCCTCGAGGGAGACTCGGCGGGACGTCCTGGAATGTGTCCCTTTGGTGAATTTGTCGAATATTAACCTGCGGGATCGAGAATAGCGACCGTCGACACCTGCACGTCAATACCGGTGTTGTGCCTCACAATGGAGCATTTGACCATGTGGCCCCTTTGCTCCAAGTACAAAGGAAGAGAACTCAGATTCCCAGGACGCTTCACCTTTCACACCTAGGGACACAACACTAGCATACGTTCATTATACTGTTTATGACTGAAACAAATAATAAAATGAAGTCGTTGAAGCGACTTATCATTTTATACAAGAATTTGATGATGCATTTTGCATCAAATTCAAATTTTTACCAAATACGTTCATTATTATTTGGGACACTTTGAGGAGAAGGACGTCGCTGTGACTGTCACTTCCCAATTCCAAGACCAAAATGCAAGGAAAGATAACAGGGACATGACAGGGAAGTGACAACCATGGCTGATATTAGTCTATTATTAGTCTCTTATCTGATTGGCCTTGCAAACCGGCTCATAAACTGAACTGGACCCTTTGTTTACTGATCACAAGCTTTCAGGCTTGAGAAAAATTCAGGTTGAATGATCTTGACCTTCAAGTTCACTAGAACATAACTGACCACCAGATACTGACGGACCGTCAGTATCTGGCTCAGGCGTGGATAAGCAGGAGGTTAACAAAGAATCTGTGTTCAGTGGTATGTATTAATGAGAAGTAATGCTAGTTTGGTTTTAGACCATTTACTATTATACAAGCATGACAGATTATTTGGAAAATACATGATATCATTGTTTCCCATTCATCTCGGCCTTGGCTGGACATTATTAATAAAGTAGACGCCATGCTGAACAGTCATTTATGAATCAGATCCCTGACATCACGATATAGTTCATTTTAATGGGATATAGTAAGTATATGGTATATGAAATGATCTCCTCTCGTAGTCTCTGCGCTTCCTTTTGTCTTTGTTGGATCATCTGTTCTGTTTGGATTTTGCGCCCGGTGATGTTTTTTGGTTTTTGTTCCTGGTGTTTCCTGAGGTATCACCACAGTTTGTAATTAACTGTTATTAAATTCATCTTTTTTTTTCTGAATTCTGCATCTGGGTCCTACTTCACCTATCACAACCTAAACCTACGGATGATGCAATGAGGTAAAAGGTGTTGAACAATGAACTGAGCAGCAGATGGAGATGTAAAACCAGATGGATTCTTTTGAGTGTGCTCCGTACATCTGCATGTGTGGGAACAGCTTCTGATGTGACATGCCAACTTGTCATTTTGTCACTGCACTGTGGATGCAACTGGTGATGTCACTTCAACAATCATCTGCTGATCAATTATATTACATTAAGAGTGTTTTAACATTAGCATTCTGCATCAACATTACATTACATCTCTATATTGCAGCAAACACATGTCCATTAATATCACCCATAATGTAGGAAACAAATGCCAGAATAAAAGTGTTAAGTTTTGTTTAGTTGCGTTGCACTGATTAAAAACACCATCATTTTGTGACTCTCAAAACCTTGCCCATGAGACTAACCCGTATCCTGATACAAGACAAGAGGAAAGAAACAGTTGGTTATTTATTCAAAGGGTTGGTCCATTTAGAAGCATGAGGATGTTCTGCAAATCCCATTGCAATCACTTCTCTGAACACAAAGAATCTTTTGTGCAAAGCAGATTTCGGCCTGACAGTGAGATCTTGAATTGGAAAGAGTTCATCATCCGGGGAGCACAAAGACGTGTTCATGTTCTGATCTCTCTTGAATATTGGTGGGATTTCTTTCTTTTTTTTATTTAGTCTGATGCTGGGAAATTAAAGAAAGGGGACATAATTGAACATTCCTAAACACCCTCCTGGGACCTTGAACATGGAACATGAAAGGTCAGGTGGTAACCAAAATTGTAACCCCTCCAAAATGTCATGGCACACTTTATGAAAATCACTTGTTCTGGGTCAAAGTGTTGGACAGACCGGCCGACCGACGGCTGCATCCTTACAAAAGTAGTAACTTCCTCTGCTTTGCTCTCTCTTTCACACACGCACGTACCGTCACGTCAACACCGCCCTGCCGGCCCGCCTCGCCCTCGGGGGCCAGCCGGCCGCGGGTCTCGCCCCCCTCCCCCCCACTGCTGAATGCTTGTCTGTCAGAATGGTCCTGTGTGTGTTAATCCAGGAGGATCGCGGCGTTGCATTGTCACCGCGCTCAGGGGGCCAGGCATCACTCGGAGCCGCTCCGAAAGGCCCAGTATCTCCCTGCTCCGCCTGCTGTGTTTCTGCTTTGCTGTCACTCACTGCTCTGACCTACTTTTCTCCTTGTTCCATGTCCCCGGGTGTTATTTCCAGGCCCTGCGGTGTTAAACAAAAGGCGGCTGTTGTTTACATGTTGCCCATCAATGGACAGGATGCTGGACCCGCCACAGTAACAAATGAGATGCAAAGTGCAGGACTGCAGTCGGGTTGGCCCTTTTAGTTAGAGAAAGTCGTCAAAGAGACCACTTTGCTCTGGAAGGGAATTTTACATTTCATTTGTTTGAGTTGAACCCAAACCAACGCATCGCGACGATTTGGTCATGTAATAACAGAGTGAAGATCAAAGAAAAGACGAAGAGGAGGAGGAAGCTGATAAAACAGCGTATCGACATTTTCAATCTTAGCCAGTTGGCGTATTTGACAAGTTCAAAGATGTCAAACTTTGTCCTTTTTTTGGTTGATGGATGAAAAATGACAGGAAGACATTCCCAAGCACAGTTCTTCTCACTCTCTCCTTTCATTCATGTCATTTCAACACAGCGATGGCTGCAGGACCCGCCTCCACCCGTGCACCACCTCAACTCGGGAAGCCTGGTCATGTCCCGTGAAACCGTCCAACCGGAAGCCCTTCAGGTGACGTCCCAGCTTTGTGCTCCGTTCCTCATCGCCACCATTAGTGTCTTGGCACCTTGGGTGGAAGTCGCCTTAGTGTGCGAAGCGCCTTACCGTTGGACAGCTTCCATGGTGTTCTACTTCCTGCCAAACTCGATTCCTCCTGCTCACAATAACTCGCTAATTTTGCTTATGCTCATTCGTTTCTCTGTAAGTCTCTCCTGAACGAAATCTCCCATTTTGGAATTCCCCAAAAATACCTTGAGAAGTGCTTCGCTCCTGTCTGAAAATCAGTAGGTGTGGTCTTCTATTATACTCAAATAATGTTCTTTCTGTAAATACAACTTGTATGAACGTTACAGTTTGATGTCACAATGACATTTTCCACATTATGTGTAAACGAGACTGGGAACTCCAGGGACAGTTGACCTGATCTACGTGTTTTAGTTGGATGATCTATAAAGAATGTGATGTGATTTATAGGTACGTATGCAAAATACTATCAACATAGACAATACATACAGTCACAATAAAGTGGAATTGATCACATAATTAATTATGATACAATAACAATGACCCATAAACATGTGTTGCTGAGGGTTTGTGGGGTCAGTTCAAACCTCTGTCCTCAGAAAAATGAATATGTGTGAGACAGCAGCTGCCGAGGGAAACATCTGCGTGTTTAGAGCTGCGAAGAATCTGCAGTTAATCTCACAATGTGGAACAGCCAGAGGAGCGATAAATCCGCACAGATGGACCAAAAAGATAAACGTGTGGTGAATCAATTCAACGGGTAGAACAGTGTGTTCAGCTATACAGCAACAGTAATAACCAGGCTTTCCTAGTTACACCGTGTGGTGAAAATAAACACGTGGGGCTGTTTCTAAAACACAAGGGCCCGGGGGGGAAATAGTTAACTGATGCTTTCTGCACCATAATTCAGAAGTACAGGTGGTTACATTTTCCAAAGCATCACTTAGAAATGTGGAGGAGAAAAACTAAAATAATCTTTTTTGTTTTAAGAAATGCCCTGCAGCTTCTCCTGTTCCAATCACAGTTAATCACATGGCTGCAGAGGGCTGCTGGATTTGAACCCTGAGGACCCTATGGTCTCCGTTGCTCACGACTGGAGTTCAGTACTGTCAGTCATCACCGGCCTCTCCAGAAGGTCGGGGGGGGGGGGGAAGTGACTTTGTGAGCTTGTTGTGTCTCCTCGGCCCCGCGCCGCGCCGCGCCGCTTTCCGCGTACGGGGCGGGGTGACGCTCAATCCGGCGCAGAGCGCAGAGCGCAGAGCGCACCGTCGCCCAGCTGCTCTCCCCGCGTCGCCCCCGACGTGACAACATGGGTCTGGAGAAGGAGAAATCGGACACCAGCATCATAATGGACGAGGACGAGTTCAACAGGTCCATGGAGCCCATGCTGTCGAAGAAGGGCAACGTGTATGCGGCGGAGCCGGACCGAGATCCGCACG
This sequence comes from Scophthalmus maximus, assembly GCF_022379125.1. NCBI lineage: Eukaryota > Metazoa > Chordata > Actinopteri > Pleuronectiformes > Scophthalmidae > Scophthalmus > Scophthalmus maximus. The sequence continues at coordinate 2,455,575 of NC_061521.1, read as the reverse complement.
ATGTCAACGCGCACTTGAAGGTAAAAGCCTGTGCGCATTATACGGGAAGCGTCTTTCCGAGTGAGAGCTCACAAGTTATGGAGAGCCGAGGTGATGTATTATACTGTTAGAAGCCATGTAACCGCATTGTCCTCATGTAATGGACTAAGTTTGCCGATCCGCAGCGCATGAATACCTGGAAGTCGCCGCCTGCGCGTCACCCCACCATCCACACGCACCTTCCTGTACCAGTGTTTCGTGTGTGTGTGTGTGTGTTTGATTCTTTCTAATACTAATCTGTCCACATCCGCGCGTGTGTGTGTGTGTGTGCGTGATCCGACAGGTTGGTTTCGAAGATGTCATCGCGGAGCCCATCTCCGCGCACAGCTTCGACAAAGTGTGGATCGGGAGCCTCGCGGCGTTCGAGCTGGTCAAATTCGTCTTCTACCGCCTGCTGACCACCCTGCTGGCCGTGCCCGTGGCGTTCGTCCTGGGACTGGTCTTCGGGGTGCTCAGCTGCATCCACATCTGGTAGGGAGAGCTGGTTCCTTCTCGACCTGCCCTGCGCGTCTCTTGTTTGGCACTGGGCGGCCGGAGGCTGCTCCGTGTGGCGCGGTGCCAAGTGTCACCCATGCAAGAGATGATGGTTTCCTTCAGACGACAGCATGAAATGCATCACGTTAGGTTGCTATGGGAACCTGTGGATGCATTGTAACATAAACCATGTCAAATACTGGAGGGAAAAATAACCATTAGAGATGAAGAGATCATAAGTTCCAATAAACACATTATACATTAGAAATATTTAATTGATACTGAAATATATCATGGAAGTGTTGTATAATGTGTGTGCACATTACAACTTCCAATATATAGTAGCCTATTAGATGCTATTGAGTTATGAATTAAAACCTTGTTTTGAGCTCAAAAAACACGCCTTACCCCTTTGGTAGCATTACAGGGACATTATGCGACTGTCCCCAGGGGGGGCCACCGCCATGCCCAGTTATTTCGGTATTTTGGGCAAACATTGACTCAAGTTATTTTTAGAGTCACATGTAGTACAACGCTGAAAACATGTTCTCAGTGTTTTGTTTTTTATGCTTAAATTTGGACAATTGCGTCACGCTTGTGTCGGCTAAGTGCGCCGGCAGAGAGCTGAACCAGGTGCCTCCGCAGGCTTCGGAGCAGACCGCGCGATATGTGCACATGTGTTCCCGACCACGACCCAAAAGAGTCCATTCAGTAACACTCGGTGAAACAACATTCTATGCCCGGGAGAACGCGCTCTGTGGAAAGTTGGGAGGAATGTCGAGTTGTAGGGGGGAAAAAGTAGTCGGAGGGGGGAAATAAAACCGCCCCGGGTCCTTTTTGCCAGATCGCTGGCATCCTAGTAGCGACTGAGACCTATTTTCAGACCAGAGTGGGACATTCTTCAGATGCAGATAGCGCGCGGCAGAGTTACTTTCGCATGACCCCTTCACTTAGGTGAGGTCACAATCTCGAGGTGGCTCCTCTGACCTTTGAAGGAGGAAGCCGCCCCGTTCATCAGTAGGAGGATTGAGTGGTGTCACCGAGCCGGTCAATACAGCTGGAATGTCAGGAAGAAGGATCACGCAGAGGATTGTTACACAACCGTTCAAAGGGCTTTTAAAAAAAAACACACACACTGGGGATAAGACAGTGACCTGAGATAATAATAAGATAACACCAATATCAAACATGAATGTACAATGTGCTCATAGAGATATGGTGGCAAATAAGTGGCAAAACATCTTTTAAAACCCTGTGACTGGAAAATATATATTTTTGCAAATGTACCCAAGACAATTCATATTCAAATCTGGAATATGTCTGTAGCAGTTCTACTGCCACTGTGGGCTATTCAACGCAAAACACACAATCCTCAAAGTGTGAACACATTTGCCGGCAAACAACGGTATCGACGCAGATGCCAAACAGGACAAACCAAGGCGGTGAAATCATCACATGCTGACAATGGGTGATACATGGGAAATAAACACCTGCATTTGAGTGAAAACAATGGAAACTGCCCCTAAAATGAAAGATTGAATGGTGACAAGAGGATGTTGCCATCAGACAGCCAACGAGTTCTGAATAATTTTCATATTCAGGTTCATTTTTATCGTGGTATTTCTGTAGTTGGAAATGCAGAGGTGGATAACTCATGTCACACCTAGACAGTAAAACAAGAACAATAAAAATCAAAAACTCAGCGACGAGAACAAACTGTGTGCCACCTGCCACTTTCTTAAATTTTGAAGAATAATAGCGAAAGGTGACCTGTCATTTTATGAAACCTTCTGACTGCGTTGTTTGTGACCTTTCTTTGACCTTGTCCCACCAGGTTGGTGATGCCTGCCATCCAGAGCGTCGTGATGCTCCTCCCGTCCGTCCAGGTGGTGTGGAGGAGTCTGACGGACATGTTCGTAACCCCGCTCTTCCACAGCGCGGGGAAGTGCCTGTCCTCCGTTCAAGTCAGCACCACGGAGGACTGATGTAGACGCCTCTCTGTCGCCGGGGAGAGGGAAGTGGAATGAGCTCTTATAAAGTCAAATATGAAATCCTGAACTGTTGATGGAAGCGTGTCAGACATCTTCGGTGCACAGATTCTCATGTGAAGAGAGTCATTTGAAAAATATTTGTTAAAAAAAACCTGTCTTGCTACAGTTTTAATCACTGACCAAATTTCAGTGTGACTATTCATATTTAAATAGTTACAATTGCACAACATTGGAACAACAAACCTAGATGTCACAAAATGTCATTTATTTTAAAACTGGATGGCTAAATTCCATCTGACCTGTGAATCAAGACATGTTAATAGACCCTGTGCTGAGTATCGCTGTGGGAATATAGGTTATGACAAACCTTTTTATTGATTGAGACTTTATAAGGAGCTCATGTTCAACCGCCCAAAACAGTTGTTCTGCTGATTGTGACCAAAAGAAATTCTTGTCATTCCACAATGTTGTGGCTGTGAGAGATGAGTGTACAGTAACATTATTGGTAACGCCGACTTACTGTCGACTCGCTACGTGATGTAATATTTCTGCTCTTTTTTGTATGTTGTATATATTGCCAAGAGTTCGGCTAGAAGATGAATGTGATGAACTGAATCAGCGAGAGAGTAGCTTATACGAGACGCAGCTTGTTGCACATTCACGGGCTTATTTTATCTGCTGTGTTGATCTCACAGCGCATTCGCAATAATATGGGCATTCGCACGCTTTCATATGGAGCCGTGGTTGCCCAAGCTATACGCAGTAGAGTTGTCTTAACATTTTTACAGAACTATACAGTATGCTTAAAAAAAACTAAAACAGGACTGTATATCCTCGGAGGGGCCGGCGTTCTAATTTCTTATTTATGCAGTGAGCAGCTCTTGACCGGCAAACACTGACATTTGGCGGCAGCTGAAGTCAAAGAAGTCAACTTCTGTAACAACTGTGTGATGAAGACGCTCCACGTTCTCCGTAGTCCGGTTGAAACCTGGGCTGAGCTCAGACTCTGGTACGTGCATGTTTCGTTTGGCGGTGCTCACCGTTGGCTGTGCAGTGCTGCGAGTTCTCGGGCTGGGTTGTGGACTAGTTCGGCAGCCAGAAGGAAAATCAGGCAGCCCGTTTTTTTTCACCACCTTTTCCGCTGTGGATTTGATGAAGTTAAAGGTGACATATTATGCTCATATTCAGGTTCATATTTTTAATTTGGGTCACCACTCGAAAAGGTTTACGTGCCCTAATGTCCAGAAAAGGCATCGGTGTTCTCGTACTGCCCATTCCTGCAGCTCCTCTTTTCACCCTCTGTCTAAAACGCCTGGATTTCTTTTAGCCCCTCCCCCTCCCGATAAACCTGTGCTCTGATTGGCAAGCTGGCCCGACTGTCGTGATTGGTCAACCGCTTTCAAAATGTGTAGGAAATGTCACGCCCCTTCGCCAGAGAAATGGAGATTCTCAGATTGCATAACCCAGACTGGGGTTACCCCAAAAGGGTCCAACTGTGACGTCACAGTGGGTGAGAAATCCGAACCAGTGGTTCAGAGCCAGGCTGTAGGGTTTAGCCCTGTCCGCTACGGTTGAGAACAGGGTTTAATGAGATTGTGAGATTGAAACACAAACCAAAGCATTAAACTTAGAGGGCTGCAAAACTGACTGTGGCTTCATCAGTATATGTAGACATCGGATACAATATAAGTAAGAGGGAATGTGAAGCTTTAAACTCGGTTGAACGGTCACGGCAACTGCTCACTTAAAGAAAGTGCCATTGTACAGACGCAATTTCTGATTATCGCTGTATTCAAAAGTTCCATTTTTGCATTTTTTTAACAATTGTTACCAACCCTCAATTGCATGATAACCTGCTGAGCCTCTTCACCAGAGAGTCAGACCGACATCCGGCACAACACACGACAGAAAGTGCGTGACGCGCTGTTTTGTTTCCAGCTGACAGCCGAAGTCCAGCAGCCCCGTCAGAGCTCTTCAATCCTTTCTTGGTGTCGGACAGCTGACGAGTTGCCAGCCAATATTGTGTTAAGGTTTTAAAGGCAGGGTTGTGCAATAGTGGAATAGAGATAGGTGTGTGACCAAAGCTTTCTCTCTTCTCTTCACAAAATGTAGCACTGAACAACCTCAGCCCAGTCCAGCTATTCTTCAAGTATCATAATAATAATAATGCTTTAGTTTGTATAACTGTATTTACTCAGGCAGCTGCTATACTAATTTTTTTTAAGAAATCTGTTTTACTTTAACATGCCGAATGTGTTTTCAAGACCAAAATAAAGAGCTTTTTCCCCCCCTGAAGGTAAATGTTCTCTGCGTGGTGGTTTCTTTCTCTCTGTCACAGCTGACGAGTGTGGTTGGGTAGAGGGATGTGCAGCCGAGTGCCAGAGACGTCTCATAAATCACCTTGCCGGGATTGCATGAGACACTTTTCCTATACAAAGACGAGCTGTAGGTCGAGGGAACATGACCCGAGGCTTCGCTTTTAGGCCTGCAGGCCCGCGCGGCGTTCCTACCCGTCGCACTCCGCCAACCTCTACGCACTTCATATTTTCCGCGCCGGCGACATTTGACATATTTGTGTGTCTATTTCACATTTCGCCTAATATTTAAGATTTATGGAGTGGTGTGTTGTAAAATCACCTGCACACCTGCTCTTGATCCTCACATCAGCTCAACAAGTGCCTGCTGCAAAAAACCCAGGCTCCTCCCTCCACATCGCTGCTGCCACACTCTTAGCTTGTCCTCGCGTTTCCTTTAGCTCCAGTGTAACACCTGCTTGCCTGGGCTCCAGGTTCATATCTGCCTGCTTGCCTCGCCGTCGTGTCTACAGCATCCACACGCTGTCCACCCGGCTCCTGTACATCAACAGTCGTGGACAGCACACGAGCTGGGAGGACGTGGCTCAAATGAATCAATACATTTCAACCTTTGTCAAAAAAAAGTCACTGCCATCGACTCCAAATGGTATTTGTATGCAAATGGTTTGCAGCTTTTCCCTGCGAAGCCTTGTTGCTCTGACTTGCATCGCTTGTAAATCAAGAGTGATGATTTGTGAATGCAATAATGTTTCAGCCACAAGTGTCTGTCTGTAGGGAAAAGGAAAAGGGTCCTGAAGGGAAAGCCGGACCTTTGCCCTTCAGCCTCAGACTCATGTAAAAAGTGATAAATCTTTATGGTTGTAGTCTCAATGGATTAAATCAATTATGTATTTTGCTCTCAGACAAGCTTCTGTGAGTCCTGCCATTGCATCTGGTACGATGCATAAGACAGCAAGCAGGGAACAATAATCACTGACCTTTGACCTCTGGCCTTCCTGTAGACTGGCAAGTAGACAGAACCTTCCAAGAACTTTCATTTTCATTACTACTAATGGTAATGATGACATCATAATAATAATAATAATAATAATAATAATAATAAAGTGATGCAACTTTGACCACTTCGGATGTTTCCACTTCTACAACCGATGACATCACTGCCGTACTGTTGCTCTTGGTGAAACTACCGCTGCTGTTTGTACAACCACTGTCTCTACTATGTAAACACTGTCGTACCTGAGAGTACTGCTGCAGCTGTTGCAGCTGCTGTTACAACCATGCACTGCTACCCACTGCTACTATTAGTACTGCTGTAGCGATATGTTTTTTACTGCTATCATACAGTTTTGATCGCCAGCGCTACAGCATTTACTGTACAGCATTAAAAGAATGCTTCTTGTGGTTGTATAGAAGCTGTAAAAGACTAATTGCTTCCTGGGTCTTAGTAAATTTGCACCTGCCAAAAAAAAAAAATCACACTGCTGTTGCAAATTAGCTTCAGTTTTTGGTTTCAGACAAATGAATCCAATTTACATCCTTTGTCAGGCTGCATGGGCTCACTATTATCCCCTTTGAATGTGAAATTATTTACCTGGGTTGTTTTAAAAGGTCAGTCAACATTCTTATCACAATCAGCCGCAGCAGCAACATTCACTGTAGATTCGAGGTCATGCAGAATCATTCAACCTTTCAGTGTCCTCAACTTCTGTGCATTCAATTTTCAGTGCTCGTAGAGAGGAGAGGAATAACCTGCACGAATGTTTTTGGCTCATGCCTTCCTAACTGTGCAACGTCAGTGATTGGAACAGTTTAACCCTTTTTTGATCAGGTTTTAAGTAAAAGACGTCACCACATGTCAGAAATGTACAGAATTCAGAATCTTGGTATCCAACAATCCACCCCAACTTTTTCCTAATTACTATATTCTTGGGTTTTTTTGTATTTCACTTTCCAAATCTTTACAGGTGAGTTATATGGTATTATTAAAACCAACTTGCAAGAGAGTCACCCTCAAGGACAATTTGACCACTTACATGATGGTTCATGGCCCATTTATGAAGACATAACTATGATTAACACATTACTTGTGACACTGTTAAACAGTGAGGCAAATCACAAGCACTTATTAATGGATTATCAATATTTACAATTGTTTTTTTGGGGGGGGGTTGCCTTTTGTATTAGGTACAGAAAAGTTGGGCTGGGGGGTGGGGGGAATAAAGTATTATTGGATTATTATTGGGTTACTTCAGTCACACCCATCAGACACACCTACAAATTGCTCCTATGCTCGTCTAGTGGGAGAAAACAGCTGAGTGCGCCAGATGGTCTGACTCCAAGGTGAGAACATACAAGAATGTAAACAGAGTGACCAGGCTTCCCCAAGCTCGTAACACGGATCAACCACAGAGCTGGTGTCACCATGTGCATGATAGGGTGAATTGAGCTACTGATGCGAATACAACATGTACTGAAGTACAAATTCAATCTGGTTCCCAAAACTTGCTTCATTTTGTTCATTTGTATCTTTTCATTCAAGCCCATTTTCATTTATCTTGCTTTCTTTGTTTTAAGCAACTAAACGGACTATCTAGCCACAGGTATTGCAAGCATATCCACACCTTGCCTTCCCCAATAAACGCCCACATTTCGCTGAACAAAACGGTTATTTATTCTGCCCTGATCCCCCAAATATAGCGACTCCGCGCAAGTTACAACAGCCCTTTCTTTCGCCCGAGCCCGAGTCAGCCTCCCCTCCGGTCCTGGCAGGTTGCACGGCGCGGCTCTCCCGCCTCCCCGCTCACAGGTGACTCCCCGGGAGACTGCGCTCTGCGGGATTTGGAGGAAACACCGGAGGTTTCCCCCCTCGCAGCCCTGGCATTAAAGTCCACTCGCGTTCTGAGGAGAGGGCAGGAGTTACAGATCACTGTGCGTCCTTGAGAGGAGCCCCGGTCCCCTCAGTCCTCCGCGCCTCCCTCTCTACTTCCCATATTGTCTTCTTGTCTGTTTTCAACGCGTCGTCCTGCTCAAACGTGAGGACAGCATGACCGGAGGACTGAAGGACGGCGAGACTGAGGAGGTACAGTATGGCTCTCATTTACCGCTGGAACAATTTTCATTAGTTGTGTGATTTTAAGCTTCATTCATAATTTACATTCAAGAAGAAAACGTGATGTTCGTCCAACTCCAAATTGCTACATGTCAGTCGTTATCTCTCTCTTCTTTTGGCACCTAGTCGCAAACGCTTCTCCCACCCCACATGTGGGAATGTGAAGAGTCATTCAGTGCTCATTAGCGCGAGGCTGTGAGCTTTTGCCCGCTATTAACAGCATAACCGTTTACTGTTTTACGCATCGCTTCGCAGTTACATGTCCGTGCGTAAAAGCGCAAGAGGAGATCGAATCCCGCAAATCTTCTCCAACATTCTGAGATTCCAGCCGTCCGACACGCATATACTTTGACACTTTCAAATGAAGCCGTGTGGTTGTGAGTATAAACCTGAGCGTACTTAAAAGACTCGCAGAGAAAACCAAGTAATGCGGGAACTGTCTTTACGCACACGCTTCATAAAGCGATGGACAAGGAAACACAAAATGTTTTTGCATAAAATGTGAACAAGCAAGTTCACAATTACAAAGTGTATCGTTAACAAGCACTTGTCTTTCTAAAATGTCAAAGAAAGATTTAGAAGTGGTATATTGACGATAAATATAAGTGATCCTTTGCTTTTACGCGTAATTTTCAAATGCTGCCAAGCTCGCAGGTTCATGCTGAATAAACTGCACGTCGGTAAATTAGATTTCTGTACGGGTGGCGAGGACCCCTTGCGGCGGGTGCGAGGGGTGTGGTGCTTCACTTTCTAGTCCTTTAAACCCATCCCTGTTTGTAGGGCAGGCTGGTGACTCGCAGCTCCAGTCTCTCTCCCTCCTGAGCGCACTGCACACGCTCCCTCCTCCTCCTCCTCTTCACTCTCTCACTCTGTGTTTCTGCCTCCTCCGGACGCCGACAGGAGTATCTGCGTTCGCCGTTCATCCGAAAGCAAGGGAACATATACAAGCCCAACAACAAAGACATGGACAACGACAGTCTGAACGAGAAGACGATGGAGGACATCCACACCAAAGAGATCGACCTGGTCAACCGGGACCCCAAGCGCATAAATGACGACGTTGTCAAGGTGAGTTAAGCCTGGTGGACTTTGGTTTTTGAGTTTTAAATCTCTCTCTCTCTCTTTGTGCGTCACCTGAATCGATAACCTCACAGGAGCACTTGTGGTTAGAGTTTGCACTTTATTTTTCGCTAAGTGGAGCCGCTTGACAATCACGGCAAAATGGGAATTATCTCATGGAAACTGCCCCGAAATCTGTGAGGTGTCAAACTGCCGTTGCAGGCTGCTATGTGCGCGTCAGAGGCGCATGCGGCTCTTTTTGCGCACAGTTGCGCACCGTGGTTCCAGTTGTGTTGGTCCTCGGTGACTTGCCCCTATTAGGAAAACGTTTGGCGGAGGTATTACAAAAACTCACCAGGGCGATGCAGTGGACAGACACGCGTAAACTATCAGCGCGCTATCTGAGCCGCGCAGCTGAAAACGTCGCTCCGACTGAGGAAACATTACGGATTTCCTGTTGTTGGAACACACGTTTCCCACAGTCCTTGCTGCACACGCCTTGTCGTGGGGTGAAAGTGGAACTCTTTCCATAAGAGAGAAGCCTGACCGCGTTACATACCGAGCGTGTGTTAATAGTTTTCGGGAGTTTACGCAGAGGGAGAGTTTACAGCAGCAGAGGAGTGGTGCGCTGGAAGCCACCTGACGCGTCTGCACGGTGGTAGCAGCAGCTGCCTGAGCCCGGCCGCCCCTCTTCTCCAGCTGGGGCAGGTTTTCGACATCAGAGTGGGGTCAAACAGTTTCCCCGCGCGGGACAGGAGGGGGGGTTATAGCTCTTTGAAATGCCTGAACTCTGCCTTATTAAAACAGTGAAACACCCAAGTAGCTGGTTCGTCTGAAGGGGATATCCCTCACCACTCCCCAGCTCTCCTCCCTTCTTTCCTCCCATTCTGTGCCTCGCCTTCCTCCCTCCCCTCCCCACATTCCTGCACTTGCGTCAGGGTAGCAAATACCCATGTGTTGCTTTTTATTTGGCTACTGTCAGCTTCCAAAATGATAAGGGTCCCGCCTGACAGTATTGGTTTTGTTGACTGGTTGAAGATACCCCTCACCGATTGTGATGGCATTTCAGCTCAGTGCAGCTTTATTGGTGATTGAGGTCTTACACATCACATCTTCAAATTGTAATCAATCATCATTTATCATTATGTGCCAATACAGACATTTCTCCCATGTGACATATGTCATGTGTCATGAATAAGACTCTGCTGGTTTTTTGGGGGGGCGTATTGGAAAAATTGCCAGTGACCACCAGTTACACACTGTTCCTCCAGCTCTGCCAAGTGAACGCTTTGACCGAGGACAGTTTCTCTTTAAAGAGAAGAAAAGACTAAATATGGAATTGTGTAATCTTTAGGGGATTCTTTATAAAAAAAGAACTTCACTCTCTACTCTTCCCCATTTTCTGCTTCTCCCGCCACCCTCTGCTTTCTCTCCCCTCCCAGCTCTCCTCCGCCGTGACAGTGAGTCAGACTCTCCTTCCAGTCTCAGAATAGAATTCCGCTTTATGATTGGCCCACCCCTCTGTAATCAACTCAACAGACCGCTGCATGGCGAAGTGATCCGAAATCACATGCGAGTGCACTGTAGGAATTAAACTGCCGCAGGGAAACTTTTAAGGAGGCGGAGGCGTCCAGCTAGTAACCAGATGTGGAAAGTAACAATAAGTGCATTTTTAGTTTCGGTATTTTCCATAGATTCATTTGATGGCTGCGGTTACTAGTAATAGTTGCACATTCTGATATCTGATCCATTGTGTGCTCATAAAGAACCCTGATTTATCGTCTTTTTGAACAATGTTTTACCTATAACGTACTATTTTTTATTCAAATATAGAATCTGAATACTCAACCTACCAATTTTTTATAACTACTGCACACAAAAACCAGGCCGTTCTTTGACAGTATTCCCTTTGTGCAGTTTAAACGAACCCCAGCAGGGTTTTTGGAGGAACCTCTGACACATGCGGAGGAACTCCACCTCTGTCATGGCGCCCGAAGATGCTCACTGCCCCCCCCCGGGACTTCAGAACAAAATGAGCTCATGGTTTTTTTAACAGTGTGCCGCTGTGTACAGTGGCTCCGAGGTGGTTTGAGGTCAGTGAGGCAGCTCTGCCAAGTGGAAGCGTGTGTTTGGTGTGCCCCCGACGAAAAAGCACAAGCGGGGAATCCCTTCCAGCAACCCTCCCTCTGCAATCCAATGTGACCCCCCCCCCCCGCCACCCCCTACACCACACCGCTCACATGTAAACATGCGAAGTGTGTCCTCCGATATATACTGTATGTTGGGTGGATGCACACACACGCACACACGGCGTTCTTGCAGTCAAAGGCACACATGCTGTTCTCCTGCAGCTGGCCTCAATCACCTGGCCACATGAAACAAGTTCTGTTACTGACATGCGTGTGGAGTCGGCCCTGTGAGGAGGAGGGTTGTTTCTTTTCTTCGTTTTCTCCCCCTCTGGAGGAGTTGTGGGTCTTTATATAGCAGGGAGGAGGGGGCTCGAGTCCAGCAGTCAGTGGAGTGATAATGCCCCCACTGGAGAAACATCTTGGAGAGGGAGTTGTGAGAAGTTTGAAGTGCCGAAGGTCAAATTGAGAGGAATGAAACACTCCCCGTGCTACTACAGAGCTCATGCTTGGATGACTGTCGAACATATTTTTCTCTGACAATCCCATTTTGACATGTCAGATTATAAATTTCGTTGATGTTTGGGCGACTTCCGCGCTTTTTCCGCGACTAAACGATCGCGCATTCCTCAGCGGGTCGAGACATCTGGTGCTTATGAAAACCCAGTGCAGTCAGATCCAAATGTCTTACAGATTCGACCAAAACGACTGATGTGTCTCGGGAATATATGCAACGGTTTGTTGCATTCCAAAAGAGAGAGGAAAAATCATGGGATATCAAGCAACTAGTTAGAACCATGCATAAAATATTTAATGTAAATTAGTTAATTAAATGAGGATGATTTATGAATCAAAAATATACTTCAATGAAACTACGGTGGCTTGAAAACAGTGAGATGTTCCCTAGTCCTGTTCCCGTGCCCACATGCAGTATGTCTCTGCTGCCAATCATCCTAATCTCCCTCCCTTGAACCAAACCAAACATTTTCGCCCCACGACCGAATCCCTCAAACCGACAAAGGAGTCCATTATCGCGGCGCACTCTGACCTCCGCCTCTGGAGACCCACTGTGTCTACTCAAGCAGAGTTGACAGTCTGAAGATGGAGCTCTGGAAATAGAACATGTCCCCTTATTTACTCAATAGTGCTGTTGCCTTGCCGACTGGTCACATGCCGACCCCGAGACTCCATTGTTTCATATTAAACCTCTGGCATGACTGCAGCGGCCCGCTCTTTGACTCCGCACAGCCGCACCGTTGCAGTAAAAGTGTACAAAGTATAATTTGCTTATTGGCATTTTAATACAGGACATGCGGCTACTGCAGTTGTGAGACATTAGACACCTCAAGTACTACAGTCTTGTAATTACAGTCTTGCCAAACTGCTTAGAAACAAAAGTGTATTGCTAAAGAATGTAAACCGATTCAGACACTGTTCGAACTAAACTGAAGTGTCTCTTCAGGTGACGCGGAGGATCTCCTCATACTGTTGCACACCTTAGAAACTTCGAACTAAATAGAGCTGGAAAAGGAAAATTTAGCAACACACAACTTCACTTCACGAGGCTGAAAGAGCTCTCCCCCGTCCCGCTGCGGTTGTGTTTGTGCCGCTCGGCAGAAGGGCTCTCATTTTAGTCCGAATCAAAGTTCTGGAAAACTGGCGCAGAGCGGGTCCACTTTAAAATTTGTAGCTGTGGAAAAATTTTTATGGACGCCACGCTGGTTTCGTGGGCTGCAGCCGGATTCGTATTATGGGGCCGTCGTGAGCTCCGCCAGTGGGTGCTGGCGAGCGCAGCGTGATGCTGCTGCGAGTAGTAAAGAGTACGACAGGAGCTGCCGTGTCAAGGGCAGAGAATCAAAAGAATAATAACACTACCGGGGAATGTGAAGAGAGAAAAAACAAAAACAACCTCCTACATAATGAAAAAATAGCATGCAATTAAGTCTTAAGATATGTTTTATAGTGTGTGTGTGTGTGTGCGTGTGTGTGTGTGTGTGTGTGTGTGTGTGTACTCGCTAAATGTTAACAGATTTCGAAATGTGAATTTCAGGCAGTTTTATACATACATACATACGTACTTATATCTATTTGTTGAAGAAAGTGTTCAAATGGGGTTGTTAAATTAAAATAGTTGACATTAAAAATCCAATGTATTTGTCTTACCACAGTGTAATTGACCGATAGTGACCACTAGACTGTTTAATGTCAGTGTTTCCTGAGACGGTTATCTCAGAGGTGCTGGTCAGTGGATTTTTGTGACCTTTGGACAAAGCCAGGCTGTGCCCTGTTGAGTGTAGGTGTTTCCTGCTATTCCTGAGCTTAAGCTAAGCTAACCCAGCTGCTTTATGATCCTGTATGAAAAGTATGAAAATGGTATCAGTCTTCTCAGGTGAATTTGGGCAAGGAAGCAAATAGGTATTCCTTAGGTAAGACGGATGAGAATAAGCTCGATCTAATAATGGATTTATGGCATTTCTGAACAGAAAATGACTCCGTCCAGTCTGAAATCCGCCAGTCAGCCGACAGCTCAGTTCATTTACAAAGATCTGAAAAAGTACAATGTGCTTTTCCCGGATGTTCGCAGTCAGTTTGTGTAAGTGGGCAACATGTCCGCCGAACAGCGGTGTGTAAGTGTCGCCCACTCGCACACTTAGGAATGAAGCACTTCACTTTTTCCAGTCGAGATCGGTGCGACACTGGAGAATATCTTTGCGGCCATTAGCTGCCAGCATCCCGACGGCTGTGTCGGACAAGACACAGTCTCCAAGTGACCGTACAGTTAATATTGACTCTGTGCTCAGAAGCCCGTGGAGAGGATGAGAGGGGGCGATAGGAGAGTCTGCGTCGGGTTGCCACTTATCCATCCATTTCTCAAACAGCGTTGGTCAGGTCACGGACACTTGCAGGGGATCGTCCTTTCCGAGGCCTGAGTGGTGTGTTTTCACTGAGGAGAAGTGCAATGTCCCTGTTCACCTCAACGGGAGGTGGAGGAGGAGACCTACAGGCGTAGGACCTGACTTTCCCTCTCGCTTATTCCGCACGAAAAAAACAGAAATGTGAAAGACCTCGCTCCCTGTGCACCGCAGGAGTTTCCCCTAATAAAGACGCAGTGCCGCACAGAGACCGGATTTAGCCCCCGACAACTATTTAGACACACATCAAACACTGACACGGTGTTCTCGGACCACAGAGCAGCCAAAGTCCCGATGCCGTTTCACGGCCCACATCTGGTCCAGCTGCGGTTGTCATTCGACCTGAAGATTCAAATTTATCCCCGGAATGACGTCTGCTTATGCATTTAGCCACTGGAACACACTTTGCAGAAAGCAAAGCAGATGCCGGAGATAGTGTATGTGTGTGTGTGTGTGTGTGTGTGTGTGTGCGTGTGTAGCAATCGGTGTGTTTTTGGGGCGGGGCAGGTGTGGGCGGTTCGAGCGTGTACCAGTCACTGCGAGGGGAGATGATAAAATCTTGCCAGGAATCCCACCCCTCCATATCGCTGCTGCAGCAGCGAGCGATGCAACCGCTTCATGTGGAATTAATGAGTTCAGGTCCGCGGGGTCTGTGAAGTCAGTGTGATGGTTTCACACCCTTTTTTTGGACTGTGGTGAAATGGTATCGGCAGTGAAATGAAGGCCTTTGTGGGGGGAGATGGTGATGAGTCTACTGGCCACGTGGTTGTCTTTCTGTGTACTGGACAGCACAAACCAGATTCTGCCAGGGATGGTAATGTTAGCACACTCGAAACACAAGTACACCCTCTGCAGTCATGACTACTTCTCTAGTGGAAAGTACCTCAAGGGAATATGTGTGGAAGAAAGACACAAAGTCTTACTGTCACTGATATGAAATGAATCTCTCCATATTAATCTGCAGATTTTTTCCCGCCTCTATCTGCTGCCTGTTAGACGAGGGGCTGATCCGTCCCCCATGACAGTCACACTTTTTATCACCAGGGAGCCATCTGCCTCGTTTACGCCTCATTTTTTCTTGCGCTCTTTTTAGATTTTTTTACACATGGACTGCGAATCATCACAGGGAAGTTATTCCGCCCGTTGCATCTGCACATGACCCATAACTCAATAAATGGGTCGCGTTGACGATGGATGCGATGACTATTTGCAGGCCTTTTGGATCCTGCGAAAAGTGTCCCCCATATGTCTAATTCAACGGCTGCTCGAGACTCAGAGGAGCTCAGACCCGGGGTCAAATCAAAAGTCAGATCAAACTTATGACTGATACGGTAAAAATCAAAGTTAGAAGTAGACAACAAATATATTGTTAAGGATGGGTCTGCTCCTTCATAGAGATTTAGTAAAGGAGAATCCTTCCACTTTCACGTGTCTTGTTTTCCAACAGCAGGAATTGTGGGGGAGCAGGGTCCTTCCCGTTCGTAAAGGACGGTCCAATGATTCCTATGTTAAAGGAAATAGGAACAGAAGGGCACACCACCTTTCCTTACCATTTCAAGAATAGGACCAGCTGTAACGTCACATTTTCCACCAACACCATCCATCTCCCCTTCTAGGGAGAATACAGACAGACATCCTTCATTCAACAGTGTCATTGCATCTATATGAAATCACACCGGACAGAAGCATGTTTGCCAACTTGTTCTCTCGGTTTGTCTTCAGGTGGACTTTGAAGACGTGATTGCCGAGCCTGCAGGGACCTACAGCTTCGACGGCGTGTGGAAGGCCAGCTTCACCACCTTCACCGTCACCAAGTACTGGTGCTACCGACTGCTGACGGCGCTGGTCGGCATCCCCCTGGCGCTCATCTGGGGAATCTTCTTTGCCATCCTGTCCTTCCTGCACATCTGGGCCGTGGTGCCGTGCGTCAAGAGCTACCTGATCGAGATCCACTGCGTGAGCCGCGTCTACTCCATCTGCGTGCACACCTTCTGCGACCCGCTGTTCGAGGCCATGGGCAAGTGCCTCAGCAGCATCCGAATCCGCATGTCCAAGGAGGTGTAAGCGTCCCGACAAGGAGGAGGAGGATTAACGGAGGGGTGGGGGGTGGGGGCGGGGGGGTTGGGGGGGTGGGAGGGCGCGTACTAACACAGATGGAGTGAGAAGTCAGAACAGAAAAATGAGACCTCTGGAAAAGGAGGGGTGAGACGTTTCCAGAGCTGGGCGGGGGGATGTCTGGAGGTGAGGAGGCGTGGTCACCTGGCACCTGGCACCGCCCTTTTCCACCAACTGTTTTTTTTTTCTCACCAGTGTTGGCGTAACCAAACGGGTGGGCACAAGAAATCAAAGGGTCATTCTACGGGGTCGTACTTGTTGTATCGTTCTGTTTTTTTGTTCCGTAGTCGTCGTTTTTTTTTATTCCTCACTGTTAACTTTGTGGAGCAGGCGACCAGGCCCCACATCTGTTTTTTTTTCTGTTAGTGTTGCCACACAATGTCACGTCCCTCCATTCCTGCTATTTTCCTTGGAGAGCTTATCACTCTGATCGAGTCATGTGAAGTTGGGGATGTCACAGTGTATCACTGTCTCCTCTTGCGCTCGTCTGTATTTGCTTCGAAGCCTCTGGGCGGGGGCCGGATGCTGGGGGATGCTCTCGAGCTGGGAGGGTCAAAGCAGAGAGGGGGTGGGAAGAAAAAAAAGGCCGCTGCCAAATTCTGTCCGACTCAGCGGAAAAAAAACAACAAAAAAAAAGACAACCCCAACAAGCTGAACAGCACAGCAGCACGGCCCCGCGTGACCCCACATGACCTCCAACCCGGCCACCAAAACAACCTCCCGTCCCATCCCGTCCCGCCCCTCCTAGCCCCCCCCGCCCAGCTTTCCAGCAGTCTGACACACTGAACCTGCCCTCGATCCTGCATGCACCTGCGTCACCTTGCCAGCATAACGCGCCGCCCGCGCCTGCCGATGCAGGAATGGTAGTTTTTGCGGCTCACTTCGCTCTCTGCTTCAGCTTAACCCCCAAAAGACGGAAGAAAAAAACTTTCATCCCCATCATCCTCATTGATTGCATGAGTGCGTAACAGAGCATGTTTGCATTTGAACTTTACAAAAAAACTTTTTTTGAATCATTGTTTTGTTTCTGTTTTTTTTACTCCCAAGTACAAATACACCTTTCTTTTTTTTTTCTCGTGAAGCTCAACGCTTTTCCATGCACGTCATTATAGCTTTTTTTTTTTTTTTTTCTCCTACACTTTTGAAAAATGAAGAACTTTGAGGGGGGGGGGGTCGTTTCAATGCCATTGTTTTTTGATAACCTACATGTACTGTATGGGTGTTTATGCAGAAAATACGATTTCTACAAGCTGTGGCCTCATTCCAGTGCACTAATCTTTGGGAAAGTATTGTACGTGAATAGCGCTGATGAAAATCTCCCGTTCTCCACAACTCATTTTCAGAGGCCGTGGAGTACTAGCAGACACTTTGGCACGCTTAGGTCGTGCCGTTGCGAGTTTGGCGCGCGGAGATTCTTCTGACGCACTGTGGTACTTAACGCAGGTTAATGCATTGGAATAAAGACAATGTGAGGTGGAACGCGTGATTCCGGATGCTAGTGTTATTTGTTATCTCGTCGTGATATTGCAACCAATCCAATTTTTTGTACTGATTCTACTATACCCTGAAAAGTTTCTCATGCCGTCTCTCGCTCCCTCGACCGTGGACACGATGCTCAGAAGCGTCAAACTGGCGCCTCCCACCCGGGGGACGGGTGAGGTCGGGGCGGGCGGGTGGGACAGTGGAGGTTTATAGAGACTTTAAGCTCGCTTTGACTCCGTCACCTTCGGTCGACCTGCTGTCTTCTCACAGGGATGGTAACATCACAGCACCTGTTCCTTGAAATGAGCACTTTAAGCTCAAAAGGTGATATTTTTATAAAGATGATTTGTTTTTTTCTCCTTCCTTGCTTTTATTGTATAATGTAACGCTGTGCACATTAAAATTTAATATAATCCAGTGTGCATTTGTTCATGGTTTTTTTCTTATCCGGAAGGGTAATGATCACCAGCATGTGCCCGTCCGTGATAGTCAGATATTAACAGAGGGGTTTTTTGTTCACATTTTTATACATGTGACATTTAGTCATAGAAAATCTAATTGTGCAATGATTCACATTAGATACTCTGGTGACTGGTTTCATTCATCCGTGCTGCGGGAGCAGGCCAGTTGAAGCGACTTGTGGAAAAAGAAAGAGAGAAAAAAGCTCACGAGAATGACGCTGGAGCGCGAGCGGCTGAAAAATAATTTCCAGCAGCGGTGCTCTCCAAAACCCCTGTAGTATGCGAGGCTGTGTCAAGCGAGACCTCATGCCTGTGGTGTTGCTCATAGCCTCTCTCATCCAAGCCTGGCACCGCGTTGCCCTGGTTACGTGAGAAACAAATAAAAGTGTTGGGCAACGCTCGTGAAGCCAGAATCAAATGTCTTGACTGCAACTCGAATGAATTTACACCAAAAACATGCACAGAACTGCGCCGCCTGAAATCAAGCCCGGACTTTTTGAGAATTAAGTGAAGTCGGCTGAACAATGGTTTATTGTTTTAATCATTATTTTCAAGGATACAATACAATACAATACAACAGAACATAGTCACATGGGTAAGCCAGCCGGATGCTCAATTCATGAGCATCAACTAGTTGTTGCCCTACACTGAAGATTAAGAATCAGTCAAGTTTAGCTTATATCTTCTCCATTGCTCCATATTGTTCCTACATTACCTCTGACGACCGTCTTTTTGGGGATCAACAATGGCGTCACAATTTGGGATACAGGTGAGAGCAAATCTCTTTATCATGCATGGCGGAATCACTCGAGCGTCAAGATGGGAGCCACGGGCCGGGCCCAAAGCTCGCATATACAGCCAAATTGGACCACAACAGACACGCACCGAGCGGGGACGCCACGAAACAAGGTGCTGGCTATGTGGAAAGTGGAGGGGGGAAATTTCCAGGCACTCCAGGAGTTTGCAGGACTCAGTGTGGCAGACTTGACAGGAGGATGAGAGGACACAGAGACACCTCTGTTACCTCGGCACGGACGACGGGATTGGACAGTGGCACTTGTGAGCTAATGGCAGTGACCTGATACAACCTGGGCGAGAAGCTGCGACCAGCTGCTGCTGCCGTGGCTCGGCTCAATGCTCCTCTGTGTGGCGGTGGCGAGAAGTTTCGACTGCTCTGTCGAATATCATGTGGCGGCGGGGGGGGGGGGGGGGGGGGGGGGGGGGGGGGGGGGGGGGGGGCTCTGGAGTCCCTTCTACAGAACCTAACTTTGTAGAAAGTGTGTGTGTGAGCCCCTGTGAAATGATATTTTGGGCTCGCTGGTGGTCTGATCCGTCTACTCCCAGAAGTCAAAAGTCCATCATTTGATAATGTAAGTTTCCTTCCAGTCCACAGATGTGCAGGTCAGGTTGGTTAGAGACACGCCCCTCCCCAACAAATGTGGAAAAAAAAAAATAGCTGTGTTTGGTGACCTTTGCTATAGACGAGAAGGAGGATGGGACGGAAAACATTGTCAACGGTGTCTTTTTTTCCCCTTCTTCTGACTCCTGCGCGTGACGGCAGAGGTTCCAGCATCGAGTGAAACGTAGAAAAAAGTGAAGTGACTTCAAGTATCCTGTGGATCAGAGCAAGTCTTTTACACCGATATGATATGACTGGGAGAATCAAAGATGAGAACTCTTAACTCAGCTTTTACAATACAACACCTCCCTCTAGTGGAGTAAAGTCAGAATTGCGTGTATATATATATATATATATATATATATATATATATATATATATATATATATATATATATATATATATATATATATATATATATATATACACACTATTATGGCTAATAGTAGGTGGACAGACAAACATAATCATAATGTACTCATTGAACTCTCCTGCAGCTCAGGTGATGAGGCCTCACTCAGTGAGGTGTCGAATGGGGCCGGGGTCAGCCAGGGGGCTCAGTGCAGGCCATTCAGGGTCCTTTGCGCACAGGGGCCCATTGTCATGCTGAAACAGGAAAGGGCCCTTTCCGTTGCCAGAACGTTTGAGGCACACTATTGTCCAAAACTTCATTGTGCTCTGGCGTTAGTTTTTTCTTTCTTCCCATAATTGAAACCGAGGATCTTTGTCGCTGGATGCACGTCGGTGCGGTAGGTTCCTGGTTCCAACAAAAACCAACCGGGGGGGGGGGGGGGGCTCCTTTCTGTGTGGAGTCTGCATGTTCTCCCCGGGGTATGCGTGGGTTCTCTCCGGGTTCTCCGTCTTCCTCCCACAGTCCAAAGACATGCAGGTCAAGGTTAGATAAATTGTGAATGGTCGTGTCGCTGGATGTTGACCCCTGTGACAGGCTGGCGACCTGTGCAGGGTGAACACCCGCCTCTCGCCCGGATGTCAGCGTTGATTGGTATGGTATTGATATCCTTTGCTGTGGTATTTGTAAAGTGCACAAAGATGAATGGACAGGGGGTGATCCACATCACCTTTGGCGATGCGGTGTTCTCGTCCTCAATAATCTGTAATCTATTTCTAGGCTCCTTTTTTTCGAGCAGGTGATGCCGACAGCTCTGAAGTCTAGATTTCGTTGTGTCAACCCGATCGATGAAACTACAGAGCAGTTTAGCTTTCACAGCGCATCACACTCTGAGAGGAGGGGATTTTGCCCCTTTAGTGTAATTAAATCCTCACACTGATACTCACCCGTTTTTATACGAGTAAAAAACTATCTGCATGTTGACTGATTTATGTGCCCGCTTCAGATGAGTCACCACGTGCTGGGCCTTTACCTCCTCTATAGATGGAGAGCCCCTAAATCAGCCCCCAGATGGAACGAGCGTGAGGTCTCTCCTCTCCTGCTCCAGTCCTTGTGACTCAGCCGGGGCTCATCAGTTCGAAGAGACGAGAGACCGGGTGACGTGAACGCTGCGGCTTTGAAGCAGCTGGAGGGCAGCAGCAGCATCAGCGGCTGTTTTCTCTCCCTCTCTCTCGCACACACACACACACACACACACACACACACGGCAGCGATCAGACAGGGAGGTCCCCTGTGATTCTGTGTCAAAACACACCGGGTCGAGACGTTCGCCTTCCCCTGGAGACGGTGGTTAAGAGGATGCTTCCGCGCGTACGTCACCTCACCCCTGCAGGCGGTGTTGTTTAGGTGAGCTCTATTAAGCCCTGACCCCTCTTGACCTTAAAATTGTCAGACTGCAACCTTTCAAGAGTTTACAGTGTTTTACTCTGCTAATGTGCATTGATCTGAGGTTTTCATACTGCTCCTCGGACAGGTTAGTCAATGCATGGAGAGATGTTCTTGATGGAGTTTAGATTTACTGGACATTTTACCGTAAGAGGTGTTTTTCTTTCTGTGCCAAACATTATGTTCGTTGTACCTATTTCAATGTAGCTGTCCCTGATTTGTCCAAGTCATATATTCCATTTTCTTTTTCGAACTCGTTTCTAAGAAGTGTTTTTTTTGTGTTTCCCTTGTTCCCCGGCTGAGAAATGTCTCAACTACTCAAGAAAATAAGCCTGTTTCCTTGGGTGCAGTGCAGCCGCTCTGGTGAGGCCTTGCTGCATCTGAGGAGGCAGATGACACGGGGCATTTTTCCTTGGTGTGATAAAATAAGGTACTTCCTAATATTCTGTAGATGCAAAAAAAAATATTTAAAAAAAAATAAATCCATTGCCAATGAGAAAAAGTGCAGCTCAGTGAATTACAGCTTTCCCTCGATGGCCTTATTCAACAAATTTAGATAAAGAAGGGTGACAAATTAATAGAGAATTGAAGTTCCTCGCCATCAAGTGTTAAGACACAGATGTCCTTTTTATTCATAATTAAGTTTTATCACTCCGTTTGCTTTCTGATTTTTCCCTCTTGGGACACGTCCTTCCTCGTGGCTGGACATTGATGATGGTGTCATCCGGTAACAGACGTCTGCAGTTAAAAACGCTGGTGGTCCTCTCCAGCATCCCCCTCGCTCTTTGGTTTCGACAAACAGAACCTCGGGGAAGCAGCTGTCTCCGTGCCGTTATGAATCTCGCAGACGAACAAAAGACGAATGCACGTGCAAAAGGACGCAGGGGTCAGATATGGAGAGAGAACCATTCACTTGATAAATCTCAGGATGATGATTGAATGTCTGCACGAGCACGTTTGTGGCACCGCTGATCTCTGCAGCCTCTTAGAAAGGAGCTGATTTGACCTCTGATTTGACCTCAAATGTTTACATCATATCTGTGATATTTTGCTGTGTTTTGCTCTAATGCTCTCGTGTAGAATTTCTTTTTATCCATCCAGTCTCTCAAATTTGCTTTGGCCACACACACACACACACACACACACACACACACACGGCGAACAACATTTGGCCCCCGCACTCTCTCAGCTGTTGCGGCCGTGCACACTGGAAATGATGAAGCACGCGATGACACCAAGCGAGCGGGAGGCTTGCACATTTTACAGATGTTCATCGCCCCTGGGCACACCTGGTTCTCCATCAGCCAGCACACCCTTTGAAGTGATACATCCCTTTTACCTTGTGTGTGTGTGTGTGTGTGTGTGTGTGTGTTCAGAGTTTAACCAACCAACCACAACCTAATACAATAAATGTTAAAGGGGTGAATATGGGTCATCTTCGCCCGTTGATGCTGTCTCGCCGTGACAACCTTTTCGACCGTGTTGTGTTGATGGATTTTGATTTTCCGTGGGTGACACTGTTTTCTTTGTATTCTGCACCTAAGGCAATGTTTCATCAATGTGAAGAACAGTGAGTGCAGAGAGCTTTCGGGCGAGGCATGTGACTAAACCTGCTGCTGTGTTGCCAGAAAGAAAAACAACCTTCTTTTTATTTCTATTCTATTGCTTTTATTTGATCGTGTTGTCTGGACTTGACTGTAAATGTACAGTCTATGGGGATGGAGGCAAATGTACAAGCCCAGATGTCGTGCAGCGGATGAATTGGCACTTGACTCGGCGGTTTATTTTAGTCTAAGCTTCCTCGGATAAACAACCAGGACTGGAGAGCTCTGGAAGGCTTCCCATAAACTCTTTGACAGGATGAGGCCAACACAACAGAGGGAAATGGAAGCGGAGCAATCTTGCCGCAAAGATTTCCTTTTCTTTCTTTTTTTTTATCATTATCATTTTGCAATAAGAAAAAAAGGATTATTATTACCATTTTCATTTGATTTCTGTTTTTGTAGAACACTGTACTGTCACTGTCTCGTCACAGTAAATCAAAATGATCTGCTCGGCACAACATTTTAACATTTAACCAAAGTCCACCTCTTTCTGTCTGAGTCACACCATGCAGATATGGAAGAACAACGTGGCGGCATGCTTTTTGCCGATGCACAATTCCTTCTCGATTACACTCATAACATCCACCGATGGTCCTCGTATGTGGGACTTCATAAGAGCCGTGTGGCTGTGACTCCACTGATGGGCAGATATACAGACGCGGCAGACTCTTATTGGCAGGTTGTTGCCTCCAGCAGGGAGGGGTTTCCTGGTGATGCGTGAGATTGCCATCCTTTTGGTTTCCCTTTTTCATCAGCTGTGTCTCTATCTAACACACCGGTAATGGAAGATGGGAGCGCTGATCCGTCCAGACATCAGAAAATACAGAGTGGTCTGATGGCCGGAGAGGCTATAGTGACCAGGAGGTGACAAAATGAGAAAGAAAGACAACAGCAAAAAAGGAATCAAAAAGGAGATGGCTATCTGTATCTGTATTCATGTTATTTATATGAAAGGGGAAGACAATATAAGATTTTTTTTTTCTTCATCCTGAACCTTATTCATTCATGGAATGTGTATCAGTACAGATGTATTGTTTGTTTTGTACCATCGTTTTGGGCTACACTGAAATGAACGAAATAAATTATTATGAATTAAATGAAATGAAAGAATACCACTGTTGAAAAGTTACACGGCACAAAACCTTTGATTTCTAGTGAAATATTTAATCAATGCATTTCCAATATACTGCATTGATCCATCAAAGTTTTCCAATATGATTTCATGATTTTCAATACATTGCAAAAAACTGAAGCATAGGAAGCGTCATGATGTCATGAAAAAATACTTTTCAATGATGAGTTCATTAGTCTGATTATTATATTATGATCAATCTCACATTAAACAGAGTGACCTGCTTGTGCATTTACAGCAGCAGAAATAAATCGGAATTGAATGTTTCACCACTGAGTTTTGATGAAGATTCATATCTCTAATGTATATATATAATTAGGTAATCGGAATAGTTTTTTCTTAAAAACACTAGTACATATTTACACTTAATATTTGTGTGCAGACACGGAGAGTGCTCTCTCATTAGGAGTTACCACAGAACGGAGAGGAGCGATCGGTTTGTCCTCCCGTGACCTCTTGCCACATCCTGTGACCTTTGATGAACCACGATTATCGTGATCTGTTCTGTAATGATCCTGCAGAAGACCCCCCCCCCCCGTCCATGAAGACACACAGCTCGCAGCGAACACTTCATCACCGCTCTGCCCATGAGCTCGAGGAGCTGTGGGAGGTGAAGTGTCCATCTGCAGAATGAAAGCAGCCGGGGACTCTGACGGGCTCCAGAGCATCGATCAGACTTTACTGTCCTGCTCAGCAGTTAACCAGGGTTTTGTATTGACCCTGCAGGTGATAAATAACACTCACACTGGACCAGCTTCGGGTGAAGAGCAACGGTGGACGGCAACAGTCAATCCTGCTCCTCCCCGATAATCCCCCTGCCTTTGCCTGTGACATTTCTCTCCCCGCGTTCAACCTGGCCCGAGGCTCCCTTCATGCCTCCAGGGACTTACTGTCCCTGTAGATCACCAGCAGATGGCGCCACAATAAGCCATCCGCCTGCTGCTGTGGTGGGTTTTTAAAGTGTCACATGAACCAAATCATTCATTCATTCATTCATCGTCTACCGCTTTATCCATTTAAGGGTCGCGGGGGGTCGCTGGAGCCAATCCCAGCTAACATTGGGCGAGAGGCGGGGTTCACCCTGGACAGGTCGCCAGCCTATCACAGGGCCACATACGGACGGACAACCATTCACTCTCACATTCACACCTACGGTCAATTTAGAGTCTCCAATGAACCTGACCCACATGAACCAAATGAAATAGAATAATAAAAGTACACTCGCATCTTCTTCCCCTTTATCTCAGCTACTCTGCGCCCAAGCAGAAAATAGAAAGTGCAGAGTTGATGTGTTGCAGGTGTTGTGGTTGCAAGCTATAGATCATTCCTCCCGACTTGTGTCATGGGGTTCCCACATTCTGCGTGCCGGCGGTGGGACGCCGACCGCCGCTCCGAACCTTTTCCCTTTCCTCTTCTCTCTCCTCTTCCCCCCGGCCTCTTCTGCCGCTCCCCGCCCGCCGACACAAGGGCCACGGGCCAAAGCGGTGGAGGTCACCACCGCAGGAGCCCCACAAGACACGCCCCTCGGGCATAGAGTCAGACACATGCAGACACACCCCCTGTGTCAGACACGCCCCTTGGCAACTGGGACAGAAATGCCCCCGGGGCGAGGAAAAAACATAGCTCCTCTTAATGACTCCGCAGTGAAGCGCCCCGCTCGTCGCCATACCAGGGTTCACATCGGAGAGCACGCGGGGAGTCAGAACAGGACTCGTGAGATCTGCGAACAAAGCGGCTGCTCGTGAGCCCTTTGGGACATTTGATTGTAATTATGCTTAGTTTGACAATTTGTGGAAATGTGCTTCTTCCCACGGGTCCAGCGCATCATTCCCCAACCAACCATGAACCTTATTTTGTAGTTTCTTTTGTTTATGGATAAATCAACTTCTGGTGTTTCGGACCATTCGACATCCGCCTGGCGATGTGTGGCGTTGTTTAAAAGAAACGGCCCTGACGGGGGTTCTGCTTAGAAACTGGCTAAGATCTGTGATGTCACCGATTATGTCACGGCCGCGCACAGCAGAGGAAGTTTTGGAAAAATGGGGTTAGGTGCGTTATAACCACTCATCCACAACACTTCACATCCTGAAGGCCTCAGCAACACACACACACACACACACACACACACACACACACACACACACCAAGTTTGAAGTCAACCTCTGGATCCGTTTTTTTGCTACCGCGCAGTTTGGATGCTGCTTTGAAACTGATTTTATTGTTGTTGTCGTTGTTGCTGTTGTTACTCAATTCAAAATTGGTCTGCAATAATCCATCAGGGGGAGGTAAAGCACTCAGGGACGGGCTAAGGGGCTCTCTGGTGTGATGACAGATCTGACAGCGTTCTCCTTCGGGAAATCAGGGAGTTAGGAAAAGAGAGAGGGAGAGAGGGAGAGAGGGAGAGAGGCGGAGGAATCTGTGGGTTTTAGTCCAGAAAAACATCATGGATGGTCAGTGTCAGTCCAACGAACGAGCGTGGAGGACATTTATGTAAAAGCAGACGAGCATCGTATGGTGCTGTGAACGCGTGGAATAGGAGGAGGAGAGAGGAAACTATAAATCTGCGCTGACACGGACACCTCGGGGGATAGAGTGACACGTGTAGTTTCAAGTTGAAGATGTCACAAATGTCAGAGGTCACACACTTGTCCCCTGTGCGTCCGTCTCGTTACAGCGAGACTCCGCACCTATTAATTCGACATCCACACTATTATCAGGGTTTCCAGTCTTCACTCCAACTGCCCTCCCGTTCAGGAAGTAGGACAAAGGAATTTTTTGTGCTGCCCGCTGTGATTCATGGCTTCAAGGCACACACACACACACACACACACACACACACACACACACACTACACACAGAGTTGGTTTAGCCTTTTTAACTTAGATCATTCTTCACGGCTGAGTGAGCCATTTTAACATGCCAACCAGTAGTCTGACTCACCGGGGGAGGGGGCCGAGAGGAGAGTCAGGTGGGAGCCGGAGAAGAAAGGCCCCTCCCCTCCACACGTAGCCTGTTGCACCTTTCACCTTTACCTTGAAGGAAGCCACGCAGGGCGATATTGAGTCAAACAAAGGCGTTTAAACTAAAGTCCTCTCTTTGGAGAGAATGATGTTGGAAAAATCCCTCTGCGTTTCTGCTCTTTCAGTACTTTTAGAATAAGTATAGCTCTAGAAAGGATATGAATACGGAAGAGTATTAGGGCCAGGCATAAGGGGAAAAGATGAGGGGGAAGATTTATTCATTTAACATTTAGAGAATAAAGTCAAAATGCCGAGAATGAAGTTGAAATGTTAAGAATAAAGTCGAAATGTCGTGACCCCGGACTTTAATCTCGACATCTCGACTTTAATCTCGACTTCAATCTCGTCTTTACCCTCGACATCTCGTCTTTACCCTCGACATCTACACTTTACCCTCGACATCTCGACTTTAACCTCGACATTTCCACTTTATTGTCGAAATGTTAAATAAATAAATCAAAATCTTCCCCCTCATTTTAAATTTTTTTTTTTATGCCTGGCTCTAATACTCTTCCGTACTTCCGTATACAAACCACGGAGTCACAAAGTACAAATGAATTACATGAAAGCACCAATTACTCTGAAGTGACTCTGGTGAAAATAGGTGGTTTTGCATGATGATCACAAAGCAGAGCTCCTAATCTCCAGTTTGCGCGCTTCTCCTGCGCCAGGTAAGTCGTCTTCCTCCTCCTCCTCCCTCTTCCTGTGGGTCTCACCTGAGCTCCGCGGGACGCAGTTGGGAGGGGGGGGGGGAGGGGGAGGAGGGGGAGGAGGAGGAGGAGCTTGAGATGCGGAGCGTGCCTCTGGCTGGACGCAGTGGATCAGTCAGTCAGAGGGAACCCTCGCAGACCTCAGCCGCGGTGCCACGGAGCAGAGAAACAAATCAAGTCACGTTGAGTTGAGAAGGAAAAAAGAACTTGCCCACCTCCGGACTGATTTTTATTCCCCCTTCCTCATCTCGGAGGGTTGTTTTCTGAATTAATAGGCGAAGAGGAAATTTAAAAAAAAAGCAGAAAAAAAAGCGATTAGTTCGGACTTGATGAGAAAGTGAAAAACACAAAGTCCCGCTTGCGGTGCCGACCGGTGGAATATGATTTGAACCAGAGAGAGATTGCTCTGTTGCTCGCACACAGGTGAGTTTGTCCTTTTTCTTCCAGTCTCTTGACTCTTCTCAAGTTTGTGATCACCAGTCCCCTCGGACTGTTATCCTCCTCCTCCTCTGGGTTACACTACCGCAGCGTGTTTTGAGATGTTTTTACTGGCCCCTGACTCCACATGTTGCCCACTTCCCCATTTGTGTTCTCTGAGACCTTTCGCCATGAGTCATTTTCCTTTAGGATTGAAAACATTCTCCCAACCGCCTTTTGTTCTTTGAAGACAAAAAAAAGAGGCAGCCAGCCGCTCGGCTCGGCGCAGGTGCGCAATTACGCGTCGCCTGTTACTCGCATTACTCAGAATTTTAGACCAAAACAACCTGTGACTCATCTCACTATCCCCTTAATAATGTACAACTACCTCTTACACCGTGTACCCTTCTATAATAGAACATTAAGACTGCTTTTGGTTTTGGATTTATTCCTCCTCTCCTCCAACAGTGCTGCGTAAAAGTCTTGTGTGACCCGGCTTCGCCACTTCTTAGTAACATGTCTAGGAGTTTGTCTGTAAGCACCTGTCAGCTCTGTTCGTTTCGACATCTTCCTCCTGAGATACTGTGGCAGTATGTGACAAAACGGAGCTCCTCTCCCCCTCAGACCTATAAAACAAATGAGCTGTTGAACAGTGAGTGACACATCAGTCATAAATCTGTCAGAATATGCATCCAAGGGAATCAGTGCAGTTACCGGGGGGCATGAATATGAAATCCAAGCCGACAGTGCTGTATGTTTTTTTGCTTTGTTTTGGGTTTATATTTTGGGCTCCTATTTTATCTGGGGGATTGTGTCAAAAACCACATCCAAATAGGGAGCATGCAAATACACATTTTGCAAAGGCTTTGGTGTTTGCTCTCCCGCCCGGCCCCCCTCTCCCTCTCTCCACTAAAAGCGTCCCCCAGTGGATTTCCATTTAGTGGCATGGGGTTATTTATCATTTTGCAGGGACGGTCCCCCTTGCCTTCTCCCTCCCACCTCGTTTGTTTTAATTGAGTTTATCTCTGCTCCCTTGGGCTTCTGCTGTCTAAACTTAGGCCCCTGGGCTGCGTCGCCCCGCAGAGCGGGCCCGCTCTACGGGTGATTCACTGCTTCGCCTTTTGCGCTGTGGTCACTCGGGAGCGGGGCTGAGCACCACAGAAGTGCTCACTCGAGTCTGACTGCTGGGCTTTTCTCTGGGGGTCAGTGGATTCAGAAGTGTAAGGCGCTGATGATTTGGGAGCCTGATATTAAACGCGCTTGTGTCACCACAATGACTGCAGTCAATTCCGTATGACTGGTTTCACTGCCTGTGGTGAAGTGAGTAAACCCTGGTTTTACATCCTGGCACAGTTCTATTGTGAGTCTAAAACGGGACATGGATGCCCCTCTTGTTTCTTTTCATCCTTCCCTATTCAGCACAGATTGCGCCTTTCCCCACACTTTCCCACTCCAGACAATTGAGGCCACCTATTCAGAGATATCTATGATGAATGTTTTTCAGCTCTTTGTGCAGTATAGGTATGTTTCTCCAACTCATTTCTCATGTCTCTTTATTTCTGGTACAGGATGAATCGCCGTACGCTTCATGCCGTCATGCTGCTGTGGACCCTGTGCCCCAGCGCAGAGGGCCAGTGTGATAAATCACCAGAGACCAGCAAGCTCAACCTCTCGGTCAACTACGAGCTCCCGACGTTCTCTGCAGACTTCCCCATCCAGAACATGGTGACGCTCGATGGGATCGTCTATGTCGGTGCTGTGAACCGAATCTATGCCCTGTCTCCAAACCTCACCAAGCTCTCAGAGTACCGCACGGGGCCACTGCTGTCCAACGAGACATGCGGCCAGAACCCGGCCGGAGCGGGGAGCGGCGGCATGGTGGACAACCACAACATCGCCATGGTGGTGGAGAACATTTACGACAAGGGCTTGTACAGCTGCGGCTCAGCGGACAACGGCGTTTGCCGCCGCCACGTCCTGGATGATGACACGAGCCCTAAAACTGTCGACGAACAGGTCTACTGCTTCGCCGACAAGGTGAGGCGAGGCAGGGGTCAACCCGGTGACGCCGACGCCGTGGTCAGCCCTTCCGGCTCTCAGGTGCTCAACGTGGAGAGCAACGTCATCAAGTTTTTCGTGGGGAACTCTGAGATCCCTGGCTTGGAAAACGCACCAGGCAATGGACCGCATCCCCACACCCTCTCTCTGCGGAAGATGAAGACTAGCCAAAATGGCTTCACTTTCTTCTCCAACCACTCGTACATGGACCTGATTCCATCTCTTCGTGGGAACTACTACCTGCGCTACATTTACTCCTTCCACAGTGGACCTTTTACCTATTTCCTCACTGTGCAGCGGGTGAGCAAGGACTCCCAGGCCTACCACACCCGCATCGTTCGCATGTGCTCCTCAGATCTGGTGATCCGCCGCTATGTGGAGATGCCCCTCGAATGCATCAGCACCGACAAGCGGCGCCGACGTTCCGCAAAAGACATGAAGGTATTCAACATCCTGCAGGCGGCCCACGTCACCAAAGTGGGCAGTGACGTTGAGCTGCAGAAGCAGCTTAATGTGGAAGAGGGGGACGACGTCCTGTTCGCCGCCTTCGCGCGGGGAAAACCGAACTCTCCCGAGCCGTCCCCGAGCTCAGCCGTCTGCATCATGTCTCTGAAACACATCAACACCATGTTCAAGAATTACATGCAGAGCTGTAACACAGTCGACCCCTATCACTTCACGGGATCAGACAAGAAGTCCTGCTACAATGTGGTAAGAGCTGGGTGGGGCCGGGGGGTGAGAACTTCAAATTTGTTTTTTTGGAGGGGAAATGCAAATCCTTTATCTTGGTTCAACTGTCAAAAAATGCACAATGACAACCCACACAACTTGAGCCAAGGGAGATGGACATAAGACGTTTGTCATGCAATTGTCTTCTTTTCTGCTCAGATGTTTATAGATTTTCACCTTTTCATTTTATCAAACATTTTTGGAGAGAAAAAGTTCCAATTATTGAGCCCACATTATGATGATTCGGCTTGAGAGTACATACATGTTAATGGCAACCTGTACAATGGCTTCCTCTGTATCTGTATGTAATTTTCATACAATGCATGCAACATGATCTGAATTGGTGTCCAGGCAACGTTACAGTTGGCAGATCAGCAACCAAGTTTGAGGGTCAACAAGATGCAGTTTTTTTGACGTCTTTTAGACATGAAACAATCTTCTATCAGTCGTCTGTTTCGCATGTGTTTTTATCCTGCTGAGTTAAAGTTCTATCCTGCTGCAGGCACTAGGCCGGTTGGTTTGTTTGCCAGAGAGAGATTGTCTCTGTTACTGCGTGGCCTCCGGTTCAGTCAGTGCGTCCACTGTGTCCTTGTCTAAGTGTCCTTGAGCAAGACACTGAAGCATGACCTCCTCCTAACTTGTTTCCCTGACCTCCGACCCTTCTAGTTAGTATCCGACATGCACGAGTGATTCTCAGAAACATGTGAGCTCACTGTGGTGATTGATTTGTTCCAAAAAGAAAACCCCCCAAGTCTATGTCCCCTTTTATGCTTGTGGATGGTTTCCTGGCTACATACAGTGCAGCGTTCAGGACAACACATTTTTTCATTGTTTTGGCTCTGTGCTCCAGCACACCGGAGTCGAAATGAAACGATGACTGTGAGGTGAAAGTCCTGACTCTCAGCTTTATTTATTTAAGGTTGTTCACATCCACATTTGGGGATCAGGTCAGTTGTTTCCCCGCAGTCCGACTGATCGTGTGTTTCACTCGCCGAAGAGAAGCGCGATGCCAAGATACCTGGAAACAAGCAGAGAGCGGACATGGATGTATAGATGCCTATGGATGTCCGTGTTTGACACCAAGTATGAAACATGATTACTTATTCAGGTCTGCTTCAAATTGTCCTTAGATTTTGTCCTCCCTTTTGACACCTTTTTCCTGCAGAATAATATTGGTTTCCAATATTGGTTATCCCTCTTAGATCAGTAGTAATCGATATTGGTATCGGCCCTGAAAAAGCCATATCTTGTAGCGATTTCTCCAGTTTTACTGAAGTTGCACAGGTTCCCCGCCCCATGAGCCAGTTGTTACCTTCACCAGTGGCCACTCCCCTCCAATCCATCAACGGAGACCCCGATCAATCGGCTGAATCACCTCCCGATCAATAGTGACATGAATTTAACCGGCGACCGCCCTGCCAAGGGGGTCTGTCGATATGCGTGTGCGAGTGCTTCCCTCTCTGTGACTTCATCTACTACTTAAGCTCGGCATCAGTCACGACAGTATATCACTAGCCAGGCAGTGGGTTACCTGAGTCTCCTGGATATGTGTGTGTGTGTGTGTGTGTGTCTTAACATCGCTGCGTGTGCTTCCACAGCGAGAACATTTATGGCTGTCATTATATTGTGAGCGTACCACAACCACGCACCATAATGCCGTGGCAAGAAAGCATGTCATATTGCTTGTGCCAGTTTTTTTTCTGCATGTTTTGTACTATTCATCACAAATTTCCATTTGAACCATTTCACACACTGGGGGGTCCATTGGTCAGTTTTGTATGGTATGAAATGTATCCACAATCAAGTCTGCTTTGAGAGTTGACTTAGTCTTGAAACCTGAAACAGTTGGTAATATTTAGAATCTCGCATTGTGCATATCCATTGTTCATCTGGACTAGTTGGACTGGAGCACCAGATACAAACGAAACAGGGATCCATAGCGCTGTTGGTCAAAAACTCCAGTGGCTCTTTCATCTTATTTCCAAGTTAAATTATTGTCAGAAGGTAAATGGAGATCTCAGGACATTGCCCTTTAAATCAAACTGCGTTTAAACTGCATCATAATGCAAAGATGATGCAGTGACAAAGTGAATTCAGACGTGCTGTTCACATTCACAATGATGGATTACATTACGTAAGCAAGCAACTCTCTTTTCATACTGTACTGGAGACCAGTGGCCACGCAAAGATAGTCAAAGAAATCTCAAACTGCGCAGCGCGCATTCCAAATCCGTCTGCTAAAGTGTACAAACGTACAGTATGTGTTGTGTAGTTGATAAGCTGCAACTTGCAAACGTACCGTCTGGTCCTTCACGTTCAGCATGTAGTGACAGCGAAGGCACCGGCTGCATACTAAGCTCTTAAAGCAGATTCAAACCAGTTTTGCAAATACATGCAAACACACGGTGGGTGGGTGTTTGGGTGCATCAGCGCGGCCCCCCGACAGCTATCAGCGGAGCAGATCCACAGGGGAAAGGGAGGAAAGCGCGGAGCTGCGGGTTTGGAGGGCAGCACATATCTGACTCTCAGCGAGCCGTGATGAATGGCTCGGGGGGGGGGGGGGGGGGGGGGGGGGGTAACAGGGCATCAGCAGCTGGGCGGAAGATGATCTGCCCCCCGACCCACCTTGGCAGCCCGCCACCCCCGGCGAGGCCTCCTTCGCCGGGGGTGGCGCGGTCCGCTTGGGAAAATGGAAGTCGCATCGGTAACACCAGAGAGGCAGGCTTTGCCGGGTCGGTGTTGAGCCATCGACTCTCTGTAGGTGTCGGATCTTGATCTGATCACATGGGGTCACTTTACACAAGTCCGTGGTCTGAGCCATGCAGCACACTGATACATTACTGAGGAGAAGCTTTTCTCACCTCCGCACATTTCATTGCGCAAATGCAGCAGGTGTTTCGACGCCAAGCATGAGGCGGACAGAAGTTTGAGGAGACTTCTACCACGGTTTGTCTTCCTTACTCCGTCTTTGATGAAACAGATGTGAGGCTGGTTTTCTCGGATGCAGAATGCTCAACGGAGAAACAACTGTTTGCCGCGTGTTGGAATGTGCAAAAGTCGGAGGCAGTCCTCTCCGGTGAGCTGAGACGACTCGCGTGCGCGGGGCCTGTTGAGCTCCCGTGCACAGAATCAAAGCAGAACTCCTTCCTGCTCCACTTCGCGCTTCTCGGGTTCCAAACAGTTTGAGAAAAGCCTGCATCTGTCGGCAGTGACGGTATAAAGACTGCTGCTGTGGTCGCTCTGAGCGGGAGGGTACCAATCTATTACCAGACACGCCTTTTCTGTAAAACTCACATGAACACGGGGTCGGCGTGAGGTAAGATGTCAGTTTCGCTGGAGGTGCGTGGGCCTGTCTGATGTTTCTAACTCTGCAAACAATTGAATCATTCGCGGCCTCATGACTGTCCACACTTGGAGATCCCTCCCGATGAAAACACGTTCGCTCTCAAAACCGGAACACGGACTTATTTCTACAGCAGAGACGAATGGCACGAAAAGATATTTCCTTTTCCATCCTTCCCATCTGCGAACGCGCAGACGCAGCGGGTTGGCTGCCGAGTCGCGGCCGGCCAAAAGAGCTTTTATCTCGCTGCAACCGGGAAGCCGTTTCCCAATTTTCCTCTTCTCCTACTTTTTTTCTATTGCTGACAGTCTTGCTCGTATCCCCTCGTCCTCGGCTGCCGGGTTAGAAAAACAAGCGGACCGCTCCACAACTGTCCGTCCGCAGATCGTGCAGTGAAGAGCTGAAGGAGTTAATCATAGCGCCGCTTAATGGGTTTATGACTTTGTATTCAGTGGCATATGGCAGGTGGGCTCTCGTGGGTTATCGTGAGGTTTTGCGGGTAAGATAAGCGCGGCCATATATTCATAAAAGTTGTACATTTTCTGGGGAGGCGTATCGAAGTGCACGGGGGGTTGTTTTTGCCGTGCGCTCCGCCCAAAAAGCGGATAATTTCCTGGGGAGCAAAAAAACCCCCCCGTTGGGATCTGGACGAGCTCGGGTGTGTTTGAAGTTCCTAAGGGGCGGCTGTCAGCGCAGGCGTGCCCCCTCAGTCCGGTTTAAGGCAGCGAGAGTTGATGCATGCTGTAATGAAGAGCGCCTCTCTTCTCGGCTGTCTGACGTGACGGTGCAGATCTGTCGTTTGCCGTCGTCTCCGCGGGGCCCGGTCTGTCCTCAGGCTGCTCCCGCTGAGACGGGGAGCCTGAAACTGAAGAAATAATTCCTGTTGTTTTGGGGGGGGGTTTCATTATGGGACGTTGAGCGCAACTTCTCCTTCCTGTGGCTTAGTGGATTTTCTTTTCAGTCGAGCTGCGTCTCTGGTTTTTAGTTTAATCAGAATTTAGAGAAGCGGGGACGCAGTGAGATGATATAGTCACTGTTGTACTGTAAGTGATGCTTCTCAAAAATGTTCTCAGTGCCCTCGTCGGTTGATCTGCGTAGATATCAACCGGCCAAATTCATAATTTACCCGCAGACGTAAGTCATCTACTAATCTTGGCGCACAAACCCATACAGTGAAATTCTTTGCGTGTCTCACACTGTTACTGTCATTATGTCCAAAGTGTTGACGCCAAAACGTGAACTGAGAGAAGAAAAAAATTAGAATGTGGTCACCAGACACTATCCGCCACCACCCGTCTGGAAACACGCTCGTCAAAAGCACTCTTTAAACTATTCATCCGACCCGCCGAGTGCTCCGTGGCTTGACGGCGGCGCCATTTTCCCCGGGTAACGTGGTGTGGAGAGCCACGGCCTGGGATCGGGCGCATCCCCAACGTGCCTGGCATCTATTCCCATTAGTCTACAGAGGGAGCGGGGCCGTTTGAGGCTAAAAATAAACGAAGGGCCACATTCGAGGTCAAAATTATCATCGGATTACCATTGATTCGAGAGAAGCCACCAAATGCTGATTGCTTTTAAATTGAATCTTCGGCCTGATTGATTGTGGTGTGCGTAATATAATTCCAGCCGCGCGACGCATTTGACCGACAGTCATTTTAATTAGCCCGCCCGTCTTTTAATGAACAAGCTTTGAAAAACGCCAGGCTTGAAGAGATGCCAAACCAGGAGACCACAGACCACTGTTACACTTTCATGGAGTTCCCTGCTAAGTGATTATGAAAATAGAAAAGATCCCGTGAATGTGACTTCCATGATACTACAAATCAGCCGCTGGCTGTCAGCTGGTTGGCAGCCGGGTCTTTTTCATTTGCGTGTTGTGGGTTTGGATGCATATTGGCTTTTCATTTCAAAGTAAGGACTGATATTTGTGAGACCAGAAGGTCTTAAAGGGATGGTTCAGGGATTTTTGAAGTGGGGTTGTATGAGGTTACCTATGCATAGTTAATGCGTCACCTCATGGAGACGGTGATCAGCGATGTCATTTCACGGAGTTTGGAGGAGAAGTGGCAGCAGCGGAAGTCGGAGTCCCACTGTTGCAGAGGGGACCCTGCCAAACACGTACTTGTGCCATGTATTGCTGCGCCAACTCGCGCCGGTGCAGAGAATCGGAGTAGTTCATGGCCGCATTGCTGGCCATGAACTATCCCGTTGAAAGGAAGCTCTGAAAACAGATTCATTTGTTCCCAACTTTTCCGTGACAAACTAAATGGATAAAACTTGATGATGAAACCACGAGACTCCGAGATATCATATCAAGGAAATGCCACTTAGGAACAAACTGTCTCGTGTCCAGCCTCAGTCCACCAACCGGGGATCACTGGGAGTCTTCAACATGAAACCGTCACGTCCATCCGTTGTCAACCAATGGCGGCTGACTTTGGGGCGGGAGGCGGGGCTCCCCCCTGGACAGGTCGCCAGCATGTATGGCAGGGCCAACACGCGGAGACAAACAACCACTCCCTCTCACATTCACACCCACGGCCTCCAATCCACCTAACGGAGTTCAAATCGGCATCCCGTGGACGTCCAGCGGCCCCTGATATTTTGTGCGTTGGCTGTATTTTTCCACATCGTGACACTCTCTCTCTCTCTGTCTGTCTCTCGATCAGACCCGCGGCCGTCTGACAATGGGTGCGCTCAGTGCTCCCTGTGTGTTTGGCGGTGCTGCTGATTCAGTGGGCTCTGCGGTGGATGTCACGCCGGTGAGCCCCACATGCCCGAGCCTGCTCATGCCATCACTGGGCTGGTATTTGTTCGCCTGAACTCTCCCTGTGCTTCACTGGAGCTGGTCCATGTAACATCATCGCCATCTGCCAGGGGTTGTTTTTCCGCAGTTTGTTCTAACCAGTGAAAATGATGAATATATATATATATATATATATATATATATATATGTGTAGAGAAGTAATCTGTAATCTGACACCGCAGACGGGATGTCTAAGGTGAATAAAGAGACGTCGTTTCTCTTTTGCCGCGCGGCAGCTCTCTGCGTGAAGTTTCCGTCCTGCGACCTTCTCACCTCGCTCTGCAGATCTGCGTCATATGCCTTGATGTTAGGTCATCGACTAGACGACAGTCAAAGTTGGAACTTTGCGTGATTATTGCACGACATTATTGGCAGCACAGAAGCGAGGATTTTCCAACTATTTTTCCATTTCCATTACTTTTTTTTTTTTTTAAATGACTCATGATATGTTTGTGAGACACTGATTCCCTTATTTGGTATCTATCGGACTAAGCTGTTGATGGAATCATATTTTAAAATCTTTATATCGGTGTCCAAATGATAAGGATGATAATTATCCGTTAGATTTTCTGTCAGTGTCGTGCCGCACAAGCGGACGCCTGCGGATGTAGGATGAACATTGGCCCAGAATATATATATATATATTTATCAAACATGAGCGTAGTGGCACCACTGGCCTTTTACAGGTCTGTCGTGTTTGTGTGTGTTTTGTTTTACCACAGATGCCAGATTGTGTAACGCATGCCCAAGCGTGTTCATGCCATTGCTAATCGGGGTGCAGTACCCAGTGGTGCGCTGAGCAGACGGGCGGGTCTTCAGGCCAGGACGTGAACGAACAAAGGAATGAAAAAACGACGTTCCTGTCCTGTCCTGTCCCTCTCATTTGACTCCTCATCGGCCTTGGTTTTTCGATAAACAAGCCGAGTGTGTACGTGCGTGTGCAGATAATAAGATGAGATCTGCTGCTGCTCAAGAGCCTGTGTGTGTGTGTGTGTGTGTGCGTGTGTGTGTGTGTGTGTGTGTGTGTGTGTGTGTGTGGAGTTAGACACATTGATGGTGGATCCAGCTTTGGTATGGAGCTTTTTTCATGCCTCCTGACACCGGCGACTGCCGTGGAAGTCGGTGCTCTGTTTTTTTCAGGTCGTGATGACATTTTTATTTCTTGAAATCAACCATAATGTCCTTCATTTTACTTCATTTCCTTTTGATCTCAGCAATAGAAGGGGAGATTGTGCCCGGTGATTCCGGTGTCAGATGAGCTGAACCTGTGAAAACACCAACTAACAGAGAGAGAGCGAATCCAACGCACGGGATTATAGTGAGCGAAATGATCCCGTTTACCAGGATCCATTTCAGCGACACTGTTATAGTTTCAGATGTGCGGACAATCGCCAAAACCACGCTCGGCCTTCTGTGTTGCATTTGAGTATTTGCCGTTTCCCAATGCACAACTTCCATGAATACAAACGAGTAAGAATAGAAGACGGCGACAGTAATTGTGATGAGCCCGGTGCTTTATAGGAATCTATAGTATTTATCCTGCTCTCTCTGCCGGATTCTAAATCTTCCCATTCTGGGAATGCATCAAGCTCCAAGCTGCAATTTACATTCTGCATGTTCAGACCAGGTGATTATCTTCCATCAGGTTTCCCCGCATCACTCTTATAAAAAGCGCAATACCACCACAATTCAGACTTAATCCTCTTAGAAGGCTGGGGGAAAAGAAAAAAATCTCAGTGGCGCTGTCACGGCCTCCTGCCATGTTTTCATCGATGCTTAACACTTGACACGCACTGTGGACGCCGACTTGAGTTGATGCTTTGCAGCATTTCCCCTCAAAGTCTGATAGTCAAACACACTTTTAATGATAATTAGAATTTGAAATGGTAATGCTAACCGGAATATTTTCAAATATCCTAGAGCTGACGCAGTTGGTCAGTAGTCCCTCATTCGAAACTGACCATGCAACGAGCATTTGAATGGTTCGATGGCCAGTTAATCCAAAAAATCTGTCACTGCTTCCAGCTTCTCCACTATCTCAGTCTTTTTCAACATATTAGAACA
This sequence comes from Scophthalmus maximus, assembly GCF_022379125.1. NCBI lineage: Eukaryota > Metazoa > Chordata > Actinopteri > Pleuronectiformes > Scophthalmidae > Scophthalmus > Scophthalmus maximus. The sequence goes on along the minus strand of NC_061521.1, from coordinate 2,416,415 downwards.
AAATAATGAATGTAAAATGTGTTTGACTGCTGCATGTGTGTCAAAATTGGTTTTGTGTCACAGATGATGGAAAATAATGAACGGATTCATGGATGATGTGAGTCATGTTCTTTTTTTTTTTGCAGCCCTCAAATGTTACACACTCTCTGTTAGGTTCAGAAAAATGACTTATCATACTGGATGTTCAAATGAAAACTCATTGATTGCAACAACCCCTCCGCATCAGGGAGCACGAAAGCAACGATCGGGCTCGATGCAAAGTGACCGTTCGCATATCGTAACATCACGGAAAGCAAGTCCCCCTGCAGCCCCAACCACCACCCCACGTGAGAGCTGGCGGCTGTGCCCCCCCCCCCCCCCCCCCCGTTCTCAGGTGGGCCGCTGCGTCACCTGGCAGCCACCGTGTCCAGGCAGGTTCCCCCTGCGTGAGGGGAGGGTTGGTCAGCGCCCGCGTGCAGCTGCCGAGCACATTGACAAACATGAGGCACAATAACACTGACTGTATCTCCTGCCATTGTATCATAAAACCCTTGTGGCAACCTCACCGTGGAGCTATGCCAAACACGCAAGCGCGGATCGGTCCGTGCCACTGTGGGTCATCGGGATCACGTTGCAGACCAACTGATGATATCATTCTTCGAGAGTGCAACATACAACTGTCGCGCAAAGATTGCAGCGACACTCTTGCAAACGTTGGGAGCCCGCCCCGCGTCTGCAGGTATTCCCTGGCGATTTTTCGACATTATTTCACACTCGCCTCGATGTGTGCCGGAGTTTTTTCGCGTCGGCAGAGTTAATCATTAGTCCGGGGAGTCTGGCTTTCTTGTTTTGCTGGAACGATTGGAAGTGTGTGTAAATCCTTTTGCATGCAGGCATTTGTGTGCACATCTTATCTCTGTTCCCTAGATAAAGAGCGGGGCAGTAAACACACAAGCCCAACGGTGCCTGCAAGCTGTCTTCCAATGAGCAGGGGTGGGAAATTACCGACAGCCAACATCAGCCGAATGCGGTTAAATTTAGGCCGGGACCACTGTGTCAGAAAAACAACCACCAGCTACTCTTCTCCTCGCTTGTCATCTTCTCAAATGTTTCAAATGGATGGTGAATATCTTTAGTGTAATAGTGTTAGTGGGACAATACGATCCATTTGCCCCCCTCGGGGCAGAGGTCTTCCATGTTTTTTCATTTCATTTACGGACTATTTACAGACTAATTGATCAATCATTTATTCATCAAACTGACCAGTGGCTGCTGCTCTTCTGAAAAAACCTCGTGAATTCTTCTTTTTATCCTTAAAAAAAGCTGTTATTGCTCCGATGGATGGAAAAGAAACTTCACACAAAGGGCTCCATTGACCACCGTGGCTGAGTCATGTCACCGTTCTTTTTTCGGACTCTGTCTTGAAAATGAGACACTCAACTCAAATTGCCATCCTGTCGACGGACTCATCCCTGTCTGGATTTCTCGAACGCTTTCCTCGGCGGCACGGGGACACTCGTGATGCACTTGTTTGGGCGTCAAATATGGTGGAGCCGTGCTCCACCGAGCTCATGAGTCAAGGCCCCCCGAAGCTATTTCCTAATCAGCGGCATGCCTCCCACTCTTCTATGTCACCACACGGTGATATCCTGCGCTCCACTGAAATGAGGCGTGTGGATGCTTATCTGTCAGCCCCCGCGCTCCAAATGAAGTACCCCCCCCCCCCCCAAAAAAAAAAAAAAAGCAATCTCCCGTTCTCCTGCTGCCGGGCCCCGGATCACTCTCATTTCCTCGGCTCTGGATCCCTGGTGATTTGCCGTAGTCTCGAGTCGGGGGCCCTTTGATCGCAAAGTTCACTCGAGCAGCAAACGATGCCGGCAGGCCTGCGTAGACCCAGACGCTGTAGGAAGACGGGGATGAGAGCTCACCTCGGCCTCGTGTCTCACACGCTTTTAGTAACTAAAGTAGTGAGTGCATGAAAAGAAACGACCGACCTGTTGAGTTAAATTAGAATGAGGAGAAATCAAGCACTGGACTGACCACCGGGGGCGAGGGTCTTTCTCAGGAGCACCTTGACGCGTGAACCCCCCCCTCCCCGTCAACCCAGCATCCTTAAAGGGTCATTCCACACAAATGACACCACATATGCAGATGGTTTTGGTTCTATATGTCCAGGTGTCTGGTCTCCACACTGATAGAATAGAGGTGACTGCAAGAAGACATTATTTGACGAATCAACAGGAGCTCTACACCTCCGTTGACATCGTTGTGTTAGAAGATGGTAGCCCATACTTAAGCTCTAAATACATGATGCGGTTGAATTTTTCTTTTTGACATAAATGGCATTTTTCCATGCATCAAACGCCACAGATACATTTCTACAAGTATCGGATTTGGAGGCCGAAGTCTTAAGAGGGATATCTTCTTATTTTTTTTGGACATTTGGCCAAATTGACCCTGTGAGTCTCCTTTGATCCGGACGATCTGATAAGTCCCCAGTGTCGCCGACCTCCGCCAACTACTCCGACAGGCTCCCCGATCGCACAGATAACCAAACAAGTGTCCTGCTCCTCTGACCAAATGCAAGTGGACACCGTGTCATTCCAGTGGACAGGCTCATTCCAGACGAGGACTAATCCTCTGATTCCAGTCGGCCAGTAAATCCCCGCACAATGCATGCAGAAGGATTGTCCCTGAATGTGTGCTCGAGCAATTGAGGCAGACAGAGGAGTAAGACCTCCTCCCGGTCTCCCTGTATACGCACACCTTGCGTGGCTTTCGTCGCCCCGCCGTGCCTCCGGACAATGCACCGCAAACAGGAGGGGGCGGGGGGGGGGGGGGGACCCGTCAATCCCCGTCAATCCCCGGGACACGCACGGATATTGTCCGCGGGCTTTGGCTCTTATCCTCTCCTCGTCGGTGATCCCTGCTTGAATCATCATGCAGGAGGACGGCGAGCTCGCACCTGAGAGGGCTGAGTGGCTCTTTCTCGGGAAACTGATTTGTGTGCTGCAGCAGCAGCCGGACTCGGCCAAGATTCTTTTGGTTTAAGAAGTGAGGAGAAAATCATGGGGGGGAAAAACAAAAAAAACAAAAAAAATTGAAAAGGTCATTTCCCAAAACAGCTATTGACTACGTTTAGTTTTATGGGAATACAGAAAGGTTTTGCGAACGTGGTTAAATAGCTGCTGTATGATTTGGGGAGGGGGGGGGGGGGGATCTGATGACCAGTTTAATTTCAAGTCAAGAAACCATTATTGCTCTTTTCTTCTTTTTTCTTTTTTTTTTAAGTTAAACACGGACCCGAGCCCTCAACATTAAGTCATTACGCGGAGCTCCTGCAGCACTGAGCGTTAAGTATCCTGGCTCCGCGCCTTGTGGCTCAGCAAGCGAGCGCAAGGCGTTTTCCAGTGCCCCCTCTTTCTCTATATATACATTTATGTGACTCGCAGACCTCCGTCGCGAGTGTGCGAGCGTGTGAGAATGAGGTTCCTTTTTCTTTTCTTTTTTCTTTACGAGGGCACCACAGTGATGCGTTGCTGCCCTCACGGTCAACCCCTTCGAGGATGGATGCAGCGCTGATTCGCCCAGGATTTAGCTTCATCATGCAGTAACTGCATGGGGGGGGGGGCGTCCCACCGTGTTCAGACGTTGTGTTGACCCTCCGTTGATAAGCTGCCTAAACGCGCAGGCCGGGCGCTGTTTTACAGCCTGAGGTTATCGCGCTGCTCCTCAACGGCCGCCGCCGGGTTGCAGCTGCCCAGCCGGCGGCCTGCGAGACGGAGAGTTGCCTCTCCCCGGGTCCGACGAGAGGCGGAAAGAGCCGCTCCTAGTCTTGAACGCTCGGCCGCCTTCAACGGCGGCTCGAAGGCTCGCGGGGCTGTTTTTTTTGGCAACAACAGCGACCGCTCGCAGTGAAATCATCACTGTGGGGAAAATCTGCCAAGTGTCTGCACCGGTGGATGGATTTGATTATTCCGGACTGCTAAGAAGCAGGAATTTTTTGGACTTAAAACATAAAAAGGTTTGGCTGAAATGTGTCTGTTTGTGTCCATTTTTCTACCTTCCCGGCAGAGGGGCGGTTATTTGCACATGTTCAGTGAAGCTGTTATAGCTGTGCACAGATAACAGCTGTACTTTTCAATCCCCCCCCCCCAATACTAATAAAACCATGTGACTGGATGACTCTCTGATGCAGCCGCCCCGACACTCGACCAGCCCCTCCCTCTCGCGTTCATGCGCTCCTGTGATTGAGAGCACATGGAGGAACGGCAGGCCGCTTTTACGTAAATACGGCCGACCGCTCCGCTCGGCCGTCCGCCCGGTGATTGATCGGACCTCGGACGGACATTAATGCGCCGAAACATTGTCCTGAGTGAGTAATGCGCCAGCTGAGAAAGCAAAGCGTGTGGCGTGATGCTCATTTTCACCCCGGGAAAAAAAATGACCCCTTTGTCATTACTCATTGTGTCACGGTGCATTCAGAAAGTATTTGGACAAGGTGCTCAGGGTCGCCACGTCCGTATGCATCCACATTTTCCTTGAAGCCCTTTTCCCCCCCTTGGGGACTATATATATAAAAAGAACTCTGCAGTGCCTTCACCATTCATCTCACGTAAACTTTTACCTGCATACCTCCTCACATACCAGCAGTTGTATCTATCCATGCCGAGAGTTTTATTCATCCAGGTTGTGAGATATCCTCCTCTGGGGTTGGTGCACCTGCCCCCAAAACATAAACAGCATCATACGTTTGGAACGACTCTGTACCGGCAATCTTATGAAATCACCTCACAGTGAGTGGGAGGTCGCGTGTCGCGCTTCAGAAGCTGCGAGCGCCGCAAAAGGGGCGAAGGCGGAGATGTCAGGCGCATCCTAATTTTGTGCGCGAGACAGGTCAGAAAAACAAAAAGCAACGAGAGCTGGAGTGAGAGCTTCGGATGGGATGAAGGCCCAAAAAACAAAACTGAAACGACTCAGTCCCCGGCTCGCTTGAATCCCTTGCAGCCACTGAGAGCTGACACGATGAGTTGTCCTCCGCCGGAGCACCCTCACAGCAGATGTCACACAAATCAGCGCCACCCCAGTGTTTTACCCAAATAAAAGTCAGCGAGAGGAGTAGGAGGGTTTTACTGCGCGCTTCGTACCGAAAGTGCGAGCCAAGCCCGACGGGGCCTGGGTTTTTATATGATGATCTGTCAGGGGCTTTTATGAAACAGCCGGGATGGGAGCCGAGTGGATGTGAACTAATATCAATCGTCGATTAGAGAAAAGGATCCGCATTAATGGGCCTCGCTTAATAACTTCTAGAAACATTTTTCAAGTTGGAAATATTCCCGTCTCTATCAGTAACTGTAAGATCGCGTTAAGGAGTTGACCCGTCTAATTCCCTCTGGTACAGCGGACCGCGGCTCCAGCTTCTGTGTCAGTCTGACCGAAAGGAGGCGGTGGCATCAAAGAGGGTCTCAGACAGCGGAGGGAGAGAGAGACTCTTGGCCCCCCCCCCCCCGATCGTCAGACGCACCGGTCCATCGCTCTTCCCCTTGTTTTGAATCGCATAAATCCCCAAACTCTGGGAAGGAGGGGAGTGCGATGTGCAGATACACGCAGGGGAAGAAGTCACCTTGACAAGCGGTGATGAAAAATCCCCCCCCCCCCCCCCCCCCCCTCCCCCCCGACCGCGTTTCTCAGAGATCATGGTTCAATGTCTTATTGGAGGCAGAGGAGACGGAGGATGTAGGGTCGTCATTCACCCAACGTCAGGTTTCATACAGTTACGGTGATTTACTGGTGCTGAGAGGCTGCATTGTTCCTTTGCGGGGGGAAGCATGGGAAACACACATGCATATGCAGCGTGTGTGTGTGTGCGTGCGTGCGTGTTTGCAAGGAAACGGGGAGAAAAAAAAGGGAGGAAGGTGTTTTGCCACGAGAAGAATTGAAGGGAATGAGGAGAATAGGTGGGCAAAAGGGCAAAATTGGGCCGAGCTGTGGGTCGGAGGAAAGGGGGAGAGACGGGGAGGCTTTAAGAAACTCTATTTAACATTTTCATGAAACAATGAGGTTTTATTCTCGGTATCTGGGCTGAACAAGAGAGACATCCTCCCGGGTTGAGCGCAAAGATTTAGCAGAAGAGGCGATCGCTTGTTTGAATGCTGAGGATACGAGCGACGTGCCGTCATCCGTGAGCTATTGTGGATGCGGCTTATGGGCGGTGCATCACTGTGTGTGACAAATGAGAGAAAATGAAGCAGTGGAAGGAGTTCCTTTCCCACTTTTGCCCTGGGAGAGACCCTCCCAAATGCGGGCTCAGAAATGTTTGTGAAATAAGCATGGACTTGAAATGCAAATTACATGCTGTGGCATATGCATTAATGTAAAGAGCACATTCCTTCACATGACAAATCACTTTTCCTCCGTGTTAGAAGGTCAACGGACGGTTAAGGATGGGCAGCTCGAATATCTTTGGTCAGGAGAGCACGCCAGCGATTTGGTGCGCTTCAATTATGTCTATGAAGAAGGACAAATAATAAATAATATATAAATAATGTAGCAGAGGGTGAGATGTTCTTCTTTTTAGGAATCCCAAAAACACCGGGTCACTCCACTACCCAAAAGAAGTGTAGGATCAATAAACATAGACTAAACACTTCACAGTATTTAAAGAAACAGAAAAGAATTTTCGGGGGAGATTTCTTAAATCCTCTACGCGCTTGTACACGTGTTTCACTCAGAGTTCATTCAGTAGTTGCTGTCTGCGGTTTGATGACGGACGCACGTGGCATGTCTTCCAGAAACCAGTGATTTGTCAGAACCTCATTCGCATCGCTGCGCCAAGACAGTTCGAGAGCGTCCATTCATTTGTGGTTACAATGATAGGCTGCGAAGCATCGAAGAAATCTGAGTTACCTATTCATCGTTCTGAACTATTTACCCACATAAGCATCTGAGAAAAAAACACAGGTTTTGTTATTCAGTGCTGTGCCGTCTGCAACCTAAGATGATCTTCATTACTGTATCTGCCAAATGTGGTCTCACCATCAGGCCGACTAATTCGACCGAGATGTGCACATGTTGTTTCCCCCCCTGTCCTCTGTCGGACCTGTTTATGTGCGAGGCCATTCGCGGCCCGTGGCCGTGTCCACCTCGGGGGCCCCATTGTAAACAAAGCTGCAGTCCCGCCTGGCGTCTGGTGGGCCACTCGAGGGGCGCGGCCGGCCGGCTGCACCGTGAGCGCCAGAGTCTGACTTTGCCATATTGTCAGCTTGTCTCACTCCCTCAACTGTCCCTAACACCCTGACAGTCGCCTACAGCAACACACACACACACGCACACACATGCAACCACGCATTAACACATGACTTGCATGTGCTCGGTGCAACCAGCCACCTGTGTACTTGGATACACACACATCACGGCTATTAACTACTGAGAGTCAGGTTGCAGAGTAACGTGCACCCTGAGTCCAGGTGGAGTACTGTAATGTGTGTTGTAACATTAAGGCAACAATACACTACCCCCCCCCCCCCCCCCCCCCCCCCCCCCCCCCCCCCCCCCCAGGCACATCCACACACAGGCATGAGCCCTTGTGTGTGCTGTGCCCCACATTCCTTTTCGCATTTCACTTTCTCCAAAACGCGCATTTCCACACACTCCAACGACAGCCGAACCTCTCCGCCGCCCGGACCTCTCGAGTGCACAAGCGATCCGGAGGTCAAAGGTCTGTTATTCCAGTGAGAGTGCCAGCTGAGCGGCCAGCAGCAACGCGGACTCCATGGGTTTTGTGCAAGTCTGCTAACTCGGGGCTAAGCCCCTGCGACAGAATGTGTATTTTTGTACATCAGCGTCAAGTGCGCCTTTGCTCTATTTCCTGCGCAGCACTGACAGTGTTTGTGTCCAAATCCTCTTTTGCCAGTAACCCAGTCCCTGGTTTATAAGTCAGGCATTAGTGTGTCTATTCACACAAGACCCAGGGGCCACAGTGAGAGTACGAAAACGACATTAAGGCCACGCAGATCATCTTTCCAAACCCCCCCTCTTGAGTCCGCTGCGCCGCGCTGCAGGGTTCGGGAGCCCGCACAGCATCGAAACCCTACCGCCGGGCCCTTGTTTTGGGGACAATGGCTGCTAGTTAAGTGCGGGGAAAAAAAAAGTGGTACATTATCTCACACATCTGCCCCGCGGTGCCTGTAACGCTGCTGAGAGACACGTTGGCAAAATGACTTGAGCGATGTAGAACATCAGCAGCACATGCCAACACCATAAATCTTCGCCAAAAAAGATGGAGGTAGGACGAACGTGAATACAAATCGGTTTCCAGTTCGACCTTAACGTCGCACGAAATCGTGAGAAGGAAACACTGCGGGCGACATCTGTCAGCGTTGGACTGCATTTCATTGGAGAGTGGACGGCATCTCCTGTCTTTTTGAAGGGACCCACCTCGGTAATCCCGACCCCAGGATTTTTGACCCATTGAAACTCTTCCCGAAACATCTGCTAGCATTTTAAAGTCAAAGAAGTTTAGTTTTGCTCGCCCTTTGCCAGAAAGCTAAGTTGTATTTCTTGTCCTCCTTGGCGTAAAAGCGCAAAATCTCGTGTGTCAGTGTCAGTGTGACGTCCTCTCCAGCTCTCTGTCTCCATGCCAAGGAGCAGCCAAGGATAACAGCGCCGGAGCTTCAAACGGAGCTCGTCAAAACAGCCCTTCCACTGTCCAATTTCGTTGCCTTGATCCTCACGAATACCTCCGCAGAGGCGGAGGAATGCCCCCAAGAACCTTTTTCTTCCCACTTATCCCTCCCGTCGCCCTGCTCCGCTTCAACAAACAACCCCAAAGTACTGTTTGTTTGCTCTGAAAATAATCGGGGGGGCCGAGGAGTGTTTTAGGTTAAAATGAATCTGTGGGTAAACGTAGTATGTTGCACACAGACTGATGTGAGGCAATCTTTCCGTCATGTTTGAAGAAGAGCAGATACATTTTTTAAACCCCTTGTCTCATCTACGTGTCCCTATCTTTATCCAATTCCAAATCAGTTTCAGTCACAAACCATTATTCCTTATTCGGCCTAAACTTTTCCTCCTCTCCTTAACACGGAGTAATTAAATGCAGATTAGCTGGCTGCCCTACCCCGTCATGTTTGGCGTAAAAAAACCCTCCAACCTCTCTGCCAGCTTCCAATTTCCTGCACGCTTTCCCCGCATATGACTTAATCGCGGCCTCTCTGACTGAAGCCACTGGCCTCAAGGTCATTTACTTCAACCGAGCTTTGTTTGCCGCGTGTTTGTCACATTGCCTGGTTTTCCCTGCCTTCCTCGGCTTCTCTCTTCGCACGGGCCTGTCCCTCTCAGCCACGTGATGTCACGGAGAGAGGCGCTGTCCTGATTCATGACCCCTTCAGGGTCCTCCTCGTCTTCAAAGCTTGCCTTTTGAGATCCATGCTACACAAATGATGTAGCGTGTTTCACAGAAAAAAACTATAATAATGGCCTCCAACCGAGGCAGTTCTTTGGAGGCGGGGAGCTCATTGAGTCTGTAAGTGATTAAAACCAACTTTGTCCGGTGCGTTCAGATCCCTTTTTACTCTGCAAGTCAACACAGAAGGTCACCGCTGAGGTCACAAACCTCTCTTTCACGCTTTGGAGTTTTTCCTGACTCCTAACGGCCCAGTGAGGCACAGTGAATGGAGGCGTCCACACCAGTCATCACAATCATTCCACTTGCAATCACCCAGCTTCTTGTGACTCCAGTAAGGAGGTCATCATCCACTGAAGCTGACAAAACAACAGAAAGCTGAGGTCCGGTCAAGCAGCCGGGTCAAGGACCTTAAGAGTCACAAGAGGCCCCGCCACCCTCGAGGAAGGTCATTAATAATTAATGAAACCCGAGGCCGGGACAGGAGACTGTGACTAAACACTGAAAGAGCCAGGGAGCGGTGAGGGCAGGGCTGTGCAGTAAGGGGAGAGAGAGTCGATGGGCACGGACCCCAGCCCTGGCTACAGTCTGCGCTCTCACTGTATGCTCCAAAGGCTCCAGACACAACAATGTGCACAACCCAGCGACGTTTGAAAACCAAAGCAGGGGGGGAGATGGTGGGTCAGACTCTAGTTCGCGATGGAAGTATAGGGAAGGAGGAGGGTGGGTAAAAGGAGAAACAAGTTGAAGTTGCCCAGTATGAGAGAGAAAAATGAAAATGGAATGAGGGGGAAAAAAAAAAACAAGGTCTCCTCGCTGTTTCCCATGAAATCCTGCCATCCACCGACTTCTGCCGAACAAAGCATGTGCTTGCCCTCGGGGCACCATCACGCCGAGACCTCCATTACGAGCAAGGCCTGATGAAAGAGGAGCTAAGGGGGCTTAGGAGGGCTGGCTTTCAACCCTCCCCCTTCAGACCAGATATGAAAGAACATATTTCAACATGATATTATGTAATGAGTCATTTTAAGGGGAGCAATCTGTTTGGACAAAATGATCCCGTCTTGCCGATGAGCTCCCAGAAAGAACAGTTTATTCTCTCATTGTTTTTGGTAATCAGCAGACGTCTCTGCTAGCGCCAGATTTTTTTTTCGCCCAATGCCGAGTTTGCTACTTTGCAGTACACTTGCACCTTTTTCAATGTGGAACATGACCACGCTGATGATGCTGACATATCACTATCACGCCCATAACTGGCACGCTCTCACCTTTTCTGATTTTTCTCTCCCTGGTTTTCCATGCAGAGTTCATCCGACGACTGCGACCCACATGAGGGAATCCATGAGGGCAAAGAGGGCAAGTACCGCCTGCAGGTGACCCAGTTCGTCCAGCGGTTGGAGTACTGGCACAGAGAGCTGACGAACACCTTGGTTACCTCTATAGCCGTGGTGCCCGTCCATGGCCGCGCAGTGGCGTACCTGGGCACCGCCGATGGACGCCATATACAGGTAGAGTAGCCATTTTTCTGCTGTCCTGGGTAAATTTTGCACAGTGAACACCTTTAAAAGGCTGGAAGGAACTCGATTTGCATTTGAAATACTCGCAGTAAGGCACAAACGGAGACCCCAGAGGCTGCAGTGGCCAGTGCAGGCATTGTTCACGTAAATGTGGCAGGATGTTGGTACGTGAGGAGTGAAAGCGCACTGCTGCAGGTGCCTCTGCCAGAAGCGAGTTGGGGGGGAAACTATGACCAAGCAGCAGGACCTGTCTGTTTGCTTTCCTCTGACCTGTATGCCCAGCGAGCTGCGGAAAAAAAAGCCCATGTTCCTGTCAGCCATCCGAGCAAACACAGTCCAATTTGCCTATCCATGTCCAAAACAACCACGGTGGATTCCACCTTCCTGAACGTGTGTTTTTGCAGCTTTCAACATCTCACACACGTCCCGTCACATCATTTGAACCAGCGTGGGACAGTGGCTAGAGGCTCCTAGGTGTTTGTGTAGTTTGCATCGCGGTCAGTCCTCGAGAATCAGACGTGTCAGAGTTGTATTAGTGAATTACATTAAAAGTTCTGCAGTTGATTTACTCACGGGGGGCATTAACTAAACGATCCACATCCGCTAATGATTTAACAAGATCCAAAGCGTCTCATCTGTAATGATTACACAGGCATTTGTCTTGGTCGCGCTTGAGTGAAGCCGAGCTGCCATAAAGGTTATGAGCTTTTCACATCGTGATATGCATGCTAGAGCATCGGCCTTGATCAGTATTTTAATCGCGCCGCTTATAATAATGACCCCTGTCTGAAGATTGTGATTTTAAAGTTTTATGTGTCTATGTAGCCTCACAAGGGCCTCCACTCTTCCTTGTTGCAGGTTTTTGGATTCCAAGTAAGCATTGATTTGTACAATTCAAAAAACAAATCTCTTTTCAACCTAATTGAGCAGAGTTTTTATGTCTAGACATGAAAATCAACCCAGTCAGTGTGAAATCATTTTGTAGCTTTTAGTGCTCTGGTGCTCGTGCAGCTGCATTTCAAATGGCGTGTTGGCTTGATCCTAGACCATTGACCCGTCTGGCATTAGAGATCTGTCGATCAGGTTCCAGAGAGGCCGAGTATGAGATCGGTGTAGGAATAAGAAAGTGAGGGGAGACGGGTGTGACACCGTGAGCCTGGCGACTGTACAGAACCGTGCAGATTGTGGGCTACTTGATAGGTAAACAGAGTCCTAATGACCCAAATGCAAATGTATACATGTAGGCTAAGGGCGAGAAAATACAAACACTCCAGGACAGAGGAGAAAGGCGGCTCTAAAAAGTTTAGAAGAAAAAAAAGCCCAGACAGTGTGTTCATGCAATAACGTACCGTTGGCCTTATGCACCCTATAAACCCCATAGTTGTAGGTCCATCAAATTATGCAAGGATCAATTATCAAAACTTGGATGAGAGGACGACCCTCAGGTCATGGAAAGATATGAAAAAAAAAACCCATCAGAGTGAATTGTGGGAACAGCAATCAGGTGAAATTGTGTTCTCTCATCCTTTGCAAACAACTGCAACATAACCTGTGTTCTCCCACAAGGTGTTGAAATTACAAGCAACTGGACTTGTTTGTAGTTTCTTGAAGACTTGAAACAGACTTGATACAGTGCGGACCCCCAACAAGCACTGCCCCCACCCCACAGAGGTTAAAATACCCGGGTTTCACCACAACTTAGTTAGAACTGAAGAAGCCTCTTTGGATGAAGGTGACACGTCTCCAAGAAACTGCAACCATGTCCAGTTGCTCCGGATTCAACACCTTGGTGGATGACTGTGACCTGGAAGAATGGGAATCTTCCCAGGCCCTTCCCCGATGCCTGACAAAAGTTCAGACTTGCAATGAATACAAGTATTTATTACGTTTGATAAACTCCTACAGGGCGGCGGTGTTTATAAACCGAAGAGAGAATCACATGCAATCGTGTGCGCACCGAATGAAACTCGCACCTTCCAGCGGCAGCCTCCGTGTGAGCCAGCGCAGGCGATTTATGGGGCGTGATGGTATTTCTCACGTCAACACGTCATTTCAAAAATGAGGACAATGATTATCTGGTCGCGGTCAAGGTTGCTAACAACTCTGAACTAATGACACATGGTGAATATCACTTTATTCAATATTGGATTTAAAATGTTAGGCCTGGCATTATTCTTTTTTTGCTCAAATCTCTATGCTGTATCACTTTAGCCCCCAACTGCTTCCACTGGTCGCAGACAGTGAAGAACAGTTGAGTTGCGTTGGTGCGTCGGGTTCCGTGCTGAAGAGGAAAAAGAAGATGTTGGCGAATGGAATGAAACACAAAGTCAGAGCTGAATTACCTCACGTGTTTTTGAAACACAAGAACGCAAAGGCGTGCAGGGAAAAAAAACAAACGCGAGAGAGACGTGGAAAAAGGGTCCGACAGCTGCACGTTGGAGGGGGGGTTGCACGGCGGGTAGAGACGGTGGTAGCCGGGGGGGCTGCGCAAGGGGGCTTACAAGCTGAACGGCACGTTAATGGTGAACTGCGGGCCCCGCTGACACGTTCCCTCGCACGACATTTTCTACTCGCCGAGCGTTCCCGTGCAGCTGTTGCTGTGTGTTTCTGTACCCTATGCCCCCCCTCCAGCCCCCCAGCCCCCCACCACACACACACACACACACACACACCCCTGACCTCCTTCAGTTATTTTTTAGTTTTTTGGAGTTGGCTGAAGTTCATTGTTTCGGCCGAAGGGTCTGCGGAGGAGACCAGCTGTCCTGCACTGCACAACCCTCCGTGTCGTCACGTAATCATGTCCTAAAAGAAATCTTATTTTCATAAAACCTACGTGCTGTTTTTGATTAAGAACAAAAACACTTTTATTGACTCAAAATGTGTCTAGGAAAGAGTGCTTGAAGCTGTCTAGACTGGATTTTACAAAATGATTTATACATGTTGATTATCGTTTGAGTCACAAAAACTCATCCACTAGCATTTGTTTAACTTGTAGAAGCCAAACTTGATTAGAGGGACGTTTATGAATTGTGGGAGACATCATGGGAGATCTGTGACGGAAGAATTGAACATTTTACATTTATTAACTAATAGCAATCAGTCATATATACATTTTTCCAAAGAAAAAATAAAAGTATTGGATAAGTTTATAGCTTTTATCTCGATTGCGAGACAGAGAAAGACGATGAAAGGGAAGGAGTGAATGAGACAGAAGGGGAAATATTGTTTAAAAAAAAAAAAGAGACAAAAATAAGGGACGGTAAAGGATAATAACCCAGATGGACAAAGGACTGAAATGCAATGCACAAGTCTTGGGGGGAAAGAGTGGAAGACCTTGACCGGAATAGTGAACAGGAAAAGACTGTGAGAAGGGTGTGTGTTGGGGGGGGTCTTCAATGGTGACACCCTCCTTCTCATCCATTCATCTCTGTATTCAAACAGCCCAGCGCCACCACAGTCAAGTGTCACCGGTCTCGTTTGTCCTCAATTTCTCCCAGTAACAGTCGATAACAGTGACTCCTGATGGCGTAGTGAATTTGCCACATGATTGTAGGGGTTTCGAATAGACCCCCCGGCTTAGCCAATCTTAGAAAGTGTAACCAAACAGATACGATGCTTTGTTTGCGATCAAAATGGACTTGATCCCTGTCTGGACTTCGACGACCCTTCGGCCACCTGCTCTCTCTCCAAGGCCCAGCGGCAACAAGAGTCTGTGGGAGACGGCGGTGTCGGCTGTGGCGGGTCACTTCATTGTTAGTCGGGTAGAAAGAGCCTGTCAACTTGTATGTATCTCAGTTTCCTGGTTGCTCCCAGCGGGCGAGGCCAGAGGGAACACGGAGCGGAGGCAGTGAGACTCCGTGGACTCCATTCTGGCGCGGGAAGTGTTTCCCCTCGGCTTCAGTTGGACCAGTGTGGGAATAACACAGTGGCCGTGTTTATAGGCCAACCCCCCCCCGCCCGCTTAATACAATAAGCCGTAATTCACACTGCTATTACCTCCAGAGAGACGCCTGTTGTGCGGCCTCGTCCCTCCGGAGGAAAGCCACCCATTATGCCCGCCGTTACAAAGCCGACGTTGATCATGTGGCTCAAACAGTGGGAGGCACGACGCTGGAAATGAAACCAGGCGTTTCTCTGAGGGCGAAGGGTTGAGCGGTGTGTCGGCCGGCCGACAAATCATTGCAATGTTACAATGCAGCGTGTTTTGGTTACTTACTGGACGCTCTCAGACACTCACAATAAGCCCGCGAATAAAGTGCAATACATATATCTGTTGCACATCATGTCCCGTAATATCTGCGGCTCCGTTCTGACACGGCAGAGGGATTGTGAGTGGACTACATCTACTTGCGCGTGTGTGCGTCCGTGCGTGCGTGGGCATGGTGTAATTTGAAGCACTTCATGTAACTGGAGCGACCGCACATCCCATTAGAGATTCACTTCGGTTCTGTTTGCTCCCAGGGCCTGTAATTGCAGCATAACCACAAATGATAAATGTTGTACCAGGTGTGTGTGCGTGTGTGTGTGTGTGTGTGTGTGTGTGTGTGTGTGTGTGTGTGTGTGTGTGTGTGTGTGTGTGTGTGTGTGTGTGTGTGTGTGTGTGTGTGTGTGTGTGTGTGTGTGTGTGTGTGTGTGTGTGTGTGTGTGTGTGTGTGTGTGTGTGTGCGTGCGTGTGCGTGTGCGCGTGTGTGTGTGCGCGTGTGTACGTGTGCGTGTGTGTGTGCGTCAGAGTACACAGTATTTCTGTCAACAGCTGCATCTTTTTGTTCTTTGCCCCCAAACCAGTCCGTCATCTCTCTCTCTCTCACCCCCGGGGTAGGAGTTGACAGCGACGGCTTTTAACTTCAGAATTGTACTAAAAAGCATATTAACTGCCTATTAGGGAGGCCACAGTGGTGTAGGGACTATTTCATAGCTGCCAAATACTCCTAAATACACCTAATATGTGCAGTCCAATGTGCTGTGCTGACACTTTACGTGCAGGCTCACTGGCCTGATGGGAGCGGACGACGTGGGAAACCGACTGCCGATGGCAGTGGGGTCAGTCGCGCCTGTGCTTTTCCTGCTCGCGACAATTCAAAGGGGCCTATGGCTGACGGCGGCCGGCTGCACTGCCACTGCCACGAGCTCACCTTTCGGGGAAAAGAAGCCCACAATAAAAACCCGG
This sequence comes from Scophthalmus maximus, assembly GCF_022379125.1. Lineage (NCBI taxonomy): Eukaryota > Metazoa > Chordata > Actinopteri > Pleuronectiformes > Scophthalmidae > Scophthalmus > Scophthalmus maximus. The sequence goes on along the minus strand of NC_061521.1, from coordinate 2,400,346 downwards.
ATCGCATGCCTTCACCAACTCTCAGTCAGGGTGTTTGCTGGTGAGGCGCCAAAAAGAGAGGGGCGTGTTGCTGTCTTCCAGTAACGTTCGCGGCGCGCAGCGGCGCTACAACATTGTGATGTGTACTCCGAGTAAACATGGCAACAATGAACCGCAGTTCACCTCCTTTACAGGTGTCCTCGTCTGCCCTGTGCGCCGAGGTGCACACCGCGGCTCCTGTGTCTTCCGTTTGATTGAGTTTAATCATGCCGCATCTTTTACAGCAACAGTTGTAGCCATTGTGCGTGCCTGGCTCTTCCATTTTATGCCCGTCGGCAGAGTTTGGTTGCACGCCCACGATTTACCTGCTTCATAGGCAATTATAGATTCCGTACCCAGTGTGTTGATTTGATGTTGAGAAGCACAAAGGACCGACCACACAATCCAGGAATCCCTCAGGGTTTTGAAAGCGTACCTTTTTAACCAGACTCAAGTTCGTTACAAACTGAGTTTGTTCATTGGCAAGTCAAGTGTCTCGTGATGTAGTGCTCTTGCTCCGAGAGCATTTTAAAACTGTTTGATGTTTCTGTTGAAAGTCACCTCCGGGGACCTTTATATCTTCTTCTTGAGTCGCGACATACGCAACACTTTTCTCGCCTTTACGTCAATCCATCGCAGTGACGTGTCCCTCCTCCTTCAGGTGCTGTGCTCCCGATTCGCCTCTCCTCACGTCAACGTCCGCCTGGACTCCAGACCGGTCTCCTCCAGCGTGGCCCTGCCGGACGCCGACCACTCGGGGGGAGCCCTGCTAGTGGCCACGGGAAACAAGGTGGGCAACGGGCCCAAAGAGGCCCACAAATACACCCTTGGCCCCCTCAAGTCCTGTCGTCTGCCCTGTGTTCATCACCAAAACAGGAACATGTGTGACGCAAATGACTTTGACTGAAAGTGAGCATGGATCAGGGCCAACTGATGAAAGACAATGTTGTTCCTCAAGGCTCATACCTTCAGGCCATTGCTCTTGTCATCTATAATTATGTCCGATTGGAAATACGCAGATTGGACAGAGTAACGTCCTGTAAGAGTTTCCAGTTTGATTTTGAGAATGACTGTCTGCCATTTTTAAGGTTCACGCTCAAAGCTTTTTGTCTTCAACCCCGACCTCCCAGATCACCAAGGTCCCTCTGATTGGCCCCGGCTGTGGTCATCTGACCACCTGCACTTCCTGCCTGCTGTCGTCTCGGGTGACTGAATGTGGCTGGTGCGATGGACGCTGCACCAGAGCCGACCAGTGTCCCGCCTCCGTCTGGACACAACACTACTGTACACCGGTCATTACCAAGGTAATCACATACCAGGGCCCGACTGTCCCCTGTCACAAGGACAGAATGCAAAACACGATGGCGGCGTCCAAAGGTATCAATTCGCCGTTGTTCAGGTCGCTGTTGTTTCAACACTGTGCAAATAAGCTGAACCTGAAAGCGAGCTGTGTAATCTCTGCTGCTTCCTGCTGACTCAGTCCCTGCTGGGACGCCTGTCAGGTGATCACAGCGGATACAGTCTGCCCCCGTTGGACCCGTGGTCCGGGTGTTTGCGCTGCGCTCGTCCCCGCCACCGTGCGGCCTCCGTGAAGGTCGCGGTGCTCCCTGAAATGGCGGCGCTGTCCTGTTCAGCGGCACGCCGACGTTGTGAGACTCCATCCGAGCTCGGCGTGGGCGGTGCTCATTCCTTCCGACGATTTAACGAAGCGCCCCATGCTGCGACGCTGTCTCAATCCAAGACAACCCCCCCCCCAACCCCCCCCCCCCCCCCCCCCCCCCCCCCCCCCGAAACAAACTGCTGCTGCTCTAAAAGCAACAAAACGGGTTAATGGGACAAAAATCTATTAAAAACAGACAAACACCTCTTCCTGTGTGACTATTGAAAACAGCTATAACGCACTCACTTGGCCTGAATTCACTAATCCACACAACATTTGGATCTGTGGGAGGGAGGACTTTTTTTTTCTTTCCCCCAGCAGTTTTTCAGTTATGGGTCATGTGTTGAACATTCCTCTTGAGAAAAGGGGAAAGGTGTCCAGGTTTCTGTCTCATCCCCATCAATTTTTCAGTGTTGCTGGTTTTGGAATTTGATGAAAACATAATTTAATTTTGTAAACAGATGCAGGTTAGAATGCATTTTGATTTTAATAAAGAAACAAAGACTTAGAGAGAATTTAACCCAACATCAGCCGATCACATTTGAAATTTCCAGACAAATACCAGATTAGTTGGGTAAAAAGTTATTTACCATGAAGAAATACGTTTCTGTACTATTGTGAATTTAAATCATGTTGTGTGTTTCAGGGTTGAAAAGAAAAAGACCTCGTGTTGCGTCACAGCACGATGTGGTGCGGATTCATAGCACAGAACAGGCAGAGGGCACGGTAGTTTCACCTCATACAAGCTCAGAGATTCTTGCCAAGGCACATGGTGAAAGGCAGTGGGGAAGGAGAAAATAAAAACCTCCGCTCCGAAATGTTAATCCTGTCAGTTAAAACAAACACACCTGGAACAACAGCAGGCAGAAGGAGGCTGAGCAGCAGCCCGTCAGGATGGTCGCCTGTGTATTCTGTCAACGGTTTTGACAGTTGTACCATATATACATATATATATATATATATATATATATATATATATATATATATATAAATGTCAGAATGATAGACCTGATGAAATGTTAATGTTCCTCGTGTGTGTGTGTGTGTGTGCGGTAGGTTTCCCCGACCTCGGGGCCAATACGGGGCTCCACGGCGGTCACCATTTGCGGCCGCAACTTTGGCTACGACAAGACGGAGAGCTTCAAGGCCTCGCTGGTGACCGTGGAGGTGGCGGGGGCTCCCTGCAAACTGCCCAGACAGGACAGCGTCAACAGGTGCGTGCTGGTTTCGCGCAAAATAGTTTCCTGCAGATTCCGCGCGTGCATTTTGAACACGCCAGCGTTCCTGCACGGTATCTGCGAAGCCACCTCTGAGAGGCAGAGGGAGAGGGAGAGAGGACAGCGTGCGCGTCAAGTGGGGGGATGTTTACGAGATGAAGGGACCCCGTGCACTGGCGTCCAATGGGGGCAGAGCAGGTTTAATGGGGGTTATTGTGTTGAAGGAAGAATGTTAAGAACCCCCCCCCCACCTCCCCCATTGCTTCTCCAGCAGCGTGCCACATTCAACACATGACTCTCCTAAGTGAAAAATTGCTGGGAAAAAATGGCTCTCCACTCTCCCAAAGGACCACGGAGGCCGCGTCCCATTCGAAAGCCCCTCGCGCCACAAACCAGCTTAATACAAATTAGGGGAAAGAAAGAAAACAACAAAAAAAAACAACCCACAATCCCACATGAAGATCGCCTCTATGTGCATTCCTGCGGGGGCAGTGGATGGTCATTGAATTAGGATAAACGCTGGGCGGCTGCTGCAGGGTCATAATGCCTGGTCTGTGTGTTGTTTTGGGGGCTGGCGGCTGGCGTTTAGGTGGACGGAGCTGCAGTGTTACCCAGTGTTCAGTGGGAACTTCACCCCGTCGGGACACACGGTGAAGGTCACCACCGGCAGCAAGGTGGCCAAGGCGGAGGGCTTCACCTTCGTGGTAAGGACCTCTTGGTTTGCGCTTTGCACTTCTGACACGAGGGGATTGGGGATTTCACCTCATGACATGTTTGACTTGCCTGACACGATGTAAAACAGAGGTGTCATGATATTACCCGCACACAATAACGCCAACTTTTGCCACACCCCAGCATAGTTCACACGATGAAGGCTACTGTTCAAAACTTGATGATAATAAATTATTTTTAATTTTGGACAATTTCAGCAGAGAATTTTCCTTCCAACCCCCTCAAAAAATCGATATAATAAGCCAAAACACTAGTATCTACACGTCACACGGGGGTTAGTCAAAGTGTCCGCTGGTCTGTGCGTCCAGGAGCCGGTGATCCACGAAATCTTCCCGACGTTTGGGCCCAAGTCCGGAGGCACCATGCTGACCATCAGGGGAGCCTTCCTGGATACGGGGAACAAGCAGGAGGTGCTGGTTGGGAAAGCGGCCTGTAAAATCCAGAGGTCAGTTCACAGCGGTCACCTGCCGATTCCCCTCTCGTTTCTTGCCTCTTGTCATCCTTTTCTTCTCTCTTTTTCGTTTTGTTTTGTCTCTCACTTTTCCTCAATTTGCAATCTTTCGCGAAAGCTCTTCAAAATAAAGTCTGCATGCCAAGTGGCCGGAGTTTTCTCTGCCTCTTTCCTCCCAGGAACTGGCGCGCTCGTCCTGTCCGCGTTGCTTTTTTTACTACGCATACAGTCACAAATTTGCCTTGACATTGCTGCGACACTGTCGGGTTTTCTTTTTTTTTTGCCTGTGAGCCAGAAAACAGTTTAAAAGGTCAAATATTTTTCTTTCACCCAGTCTTTTCCTCCTACTAATTTTCTCTCCTCTCCTTCTTCCGTCTCTATTTCCTGCACAAGCAGGACTAATTAGGACTAATGCAAGTGAAATGCATGAATGGGGGGGGGGCTCGGACAATGACGACCACTGTACACACACTAACACAACAACGTATCTTCTGTGTTTGCGCGCTCTCCTCAACCCCTGACTCTCGCTCCAACCCTTCCGCCATCAGCCTGTCGTCTGCCATGCTGACCTGCAAAGCGCCCCCTCACGCTGTCCCGTCGGAGCAGCCCGTGAGGCTGACGGTGGATTCGGTGGAGGTCCACGCCCCCGTGCTGTTCACCTACAACCAAGACCCCATCATCAACAGCATCCAGCCCTCGCGCTCCTTCGTCAGGTTAGACTGCTCCTCGTTTCGGAAACAGCTTTGCAGGGATGGTTCGGATGCCTCTCTTTGTCAATGTCAGCCCGCCTTATTCCCTTCAAGTCTGAGATCTCCCGCATTGTTTCTTCACCTGAGAGTTACAGGAGCGAGGAAAGCCAGTCAGAATATCTGTGCATCGTCCAGGATAGATCAATGCCTCTGGGTTTTTACATCAGGAGAAAACGAGTGGGAGGTGATGAGAGGCTAAACCACTAATGCTAACAGCAGGTCTCTCCCAGTGGGAATCTACGGTGTCTGTGTCTCGTATGGTTATGCTAATATCCGTCCTCACCCCCCCCCCCCCCCCCCCCTCACTGTAGCGGAGGCTGCACGGTGTCGGCCCACGGCTTCTTCCTCCAGTCCGGCCTCCAGCCCCAGATGGTCCTCACCACGGGCCAGGATGCCGAGGTTTTCCATGTGGTGCGTACAAGAAGGGTTTTTTTATCATCCCAAAATGTCATATGCATCATTTGAATTGCAAAGTGCAAATTGCACATCTGTGATGTTCTGCGCAGTGTGCGGCGTGTTTATGTCACGGTCGAGCAAATGTACAGTGTCGAATCTGCCTGAGAACTACTTCCCCTTGAGCTCAAGAATATTCTATTCTATTTTACTTTTTTTGGGTGTGTACCTTTTGCATCTCTGTACCAGTTCAGTCAACATCACGCCGACGTCATGGATAAAATAATTGCTTCTATTGTTGTGGTTCCTGGGATGCCGTCCAAATGTCAACATGAAAGTGCCAAAGGGAGAACTGGTTCCCGCTTAAGTTCCTCCGCAGCCTAATTCCTACGACGCCCTGTACTTATTGTCCATTGGAAATATCACATAGAGAGAAAACAGAGGGGGGAATAAACTTCTCAAGTTCGTCGCCGTCACGTGCATGGTATTGTCATTACGCACAGCAGCGCCCCCAGGAACCGCTCAGGAGCCGGAAAAAGAAAACAGATCTCCGTGACAATGGAAAAAGAGCAGCAATGGTCAGACAGACTTGAGAAGGCGGGAAACGGAAGATCTCCGGTCCGATCCGTGGGAACCCCGGCTGTCGCCGCCGCCTCACGCGCTCAACAGCGGGGCGAAGGTCCTCCCCTCGCCGCCCGTCAGACTGTATTCCTCTTATTGCCGGCGAGTGGTTCGCCGGCAATAAGAGGAAGGTAAACAGCTCTGATGAGGCTCGAACTCCTCTCGTCAACTCAATTTGTCCTTTTTTTATTTTTCATAACACGAGTGAAACCACGTGCCGGTGCAGAGCGGAACTTCAAAAACCACTATTTCAGTATTACCAGTATTTCAAGTTGAGTGTTTTTTCAATGGCCTCTGTCAATTCTGTCATATTTCAAGACGCTGTCACCGACCTACGGATAAAAATGTTAACACAAGTTGATTTTGTTCTTTTGAAATGAGGTGCACGCGGGTCACCCGGGGAGATCCCAGGTCTCAACAGCAGTGCTTCGTGGGGGGGGGGGGGGAACCTGCAGCCGCAATCCATAACGCAGACATAATATTCGTTTAAAAAAAAGAAGAAAACCCCCCCCCCCACAACATTCCAGATATCTCTTTGGCCAGTGCGGTGCAGACGTACCAGACTTTTCATGCCGCTGCCAGAAAAAAGCGTCCCCGCTGTCTGAGGCAATAACGCTGAGCACAGCAAAGTGCCCGGCGTGGCGTCCTGAACGCGCTGACCCGCCGCTCCGCTCCTGCAGTTCCCCCGCCGATCGCAGTCTCACGGCTCGGGTTTCACCGCGGCTGCTGGAGTGATACAAGAGAGAGAGAGAAAGTGGGCACCTTTATTTATCCGTTGACCTGCATAAAAATTCTCCATATAAAGACATAATGTCATCTCTTGAACCGAAACTGAAAACATATGCCAGCCGGCAGAGTTCCAGGAAGACTTTTTTTCTTTTTTTCCTTTTAGAGTAACTCCACATTTTTTCTTGATAAATGTGGAAGGTGGACGCGTGAATAGTTCCTCCACATGTTGTGTGTGTGTGTGTGTGTGTGCGCCTTTGTGTGTGTGAGTGTGTGTTTGTGTGGGTGATGTTTGCCTTAGGGAGGCGGCTCGGGGACAAGCAGTGCTCTGTAGTGATGTTATCTGTCATCCTGGTGCACACGCTGCTGCAGGAGATAGTAATGCACTCAGGAAACACGCGCGCACGTTCACACACACACACACACACACACGCACACACACTGAGTGATACAGAACAAGCTATCTCATGGAACAAGATCTTAAACCGTAGCGACGGGATATCGCTCCGCTCCAATCTGTCTTTCTCCCCTTGTTTGTCTCCCTCTCCGTCTCACTCTCACACACACACACACACACACACACACACACACACGCGCGCTCCCTGCAGTGTCTCCTCTTTCAGTTTCCCTTTCCCTGGTCGTTGACCTGTGTTCGGGTCAGAGGGTGATGGGTCCCGGGGGAGCTCGGGCTCCGTTGCACCGAAACAGCGCGAACAGCCGCCGCTTGAGGCCCCCGGAGTCAGACTTGGGCCTCAGAGGCGGCTGGCTTTGAATCCCCGTCCCTGGACCTGTATCTACCTCAGCAGTTGCTGTCAAAGACGTCTCTGAGCGCCTTAACTCTGGACCGCTCCAGTGGGGCCTCTCTGAGGGACGACCGTCCACCCGAGGTGAAGCGGTCTGGGGGGGATAAAGGGTTAAAAAGGTGAAAGGTATAAACAAAAAAACAACTTATACAGTGGCTGTCGCACGCCGTCGGAAAGGAAGCTGTGCCCAAGTCGTCAGTTTAACCAATCGTCGCGTCACAAGACAAAAGCAAAGTAGCTGTCGCCATGGTGGCACAGTTTCACCTACTTCGCTGACTGACTCAGGACACTTCAAGAGGACAGACAAACACGTCTCTATTAAAAAGCCAAACCTTGCCCCAGTGGTTCATTTTTTTCATTTTAAACTTTAGTAACAGACCAGAAACGTCTATCTTCCTACAGAGAGAGAGAGAGCACGAAGCGGGCAGCCTGTAAGAAATAAGGCTATCATTACTAATGATTTAGGATGGGATCATTCCCCGTAGGGCCCCAGCTGTCGCTGTTAAATTCTTTCCAGTAAACGGGATGAGTTAAGACTCAGCCTGGGAAGAGACAATATAGTGTCTTATTGTCTTAACCCCTTCAAAATAGAGGCACGGATCTGTCACAGATAGTCCTCCCGGGGGTCTCCGTCGCCAGGCCCCCCCCGTCCGGGGTAATGTGAGCCCGTCATGCCCGCGGAGCTGCGTCCGTGAACCCCAATCGATGGCCCGTGCGACCAGGTCAGTCACGGACGAGAGGCCGCGGCAGTCGAGGAGAATCTGTCCCCCCAGTCGGACAAAGGGCCTACGAGGGCCTGAGCCGGGAGAGAGGGCAAGACCAACAGCCGAGGTTCAGGGGGAGAAAGAAACACCCAGTGTTGACTTGATATCTGCCTCCCAGATCTCCAGTAAAGCCCGGTCTCAGCCCGTCTCAACTTTCCCACAAACATGAAAGTAAAGAGATTTTTTTCTCTTTTTTTTAACAATCTGTCAGGGAAAAGCTGGCGTGGCCCCACACACACACACACACACACGCACACACACACACACGCACACACACGCACGCACGGAGCCAGAGAGGGGCCTTTGCACATCGACGGAAGAGGAATAAAAAAGAACAGCAAACAAGTGATCTTGGGAGTTTTTCCGCAGATCGCTCGCAAAACATGGGAGAGCGGGACTTCTCCGTGCTGCCGTCGCTCTGCTGGGCTGCGCCTGGGCCGCAGCCGGACACCTGTCGCCGGCATTCACGAATCGTCTTGTTTCTCGGTGACGGGACTCCTCTTCCTAGCTCATCCCGCCGGGCTCAAATCCCTCCAGCTGACACCTGAATGCCTCATGAAGCCTCTTTTCCTTTCCCATGCCCCCCCACACAGCTGGGGGGTATCTGAGGAAGGGGGTGAATGAAAGTAACCCCCCTATGTCAGCAGGCGAGGTGCTTCAAATTCCCCAAATGGGCTCCCCGGTGGAGCTGCCCATTGGCCGATCGGTGTTGTTTTGACCTCAGCAGAGAAGTGTGCGCGGAGCTGTGCAGGGTCCCGTTTGATTAAAAGAGGGCCGTTGGATGAAATCTGCATGGGGGCACTGGTGTGAAAACAAAGTATGCAGCACATACTGCAGCTCGGCACACGCTGCAACCACAGCAAGATTGTAAGGCGGGGTGGTGGGGGGGGGGGGGGAAGGGGCAAAATACAGTATGTTCAGTGACAGCAACATCTAGTGCCAAAGACATCAAACTGATAAGCAGAGAGGACGCGGATTGACAAGGGACCTCCGATCCACAGCGTGGTGCATCAATCCCTCTAGATGTGACGAGCGCTCCTGTACGTGGGAGCTCCGTTGTGACTTTTCTCTTTTCGCAGGCCGTTACGCTAATGATCCTTCAGGGGCGGCATCGGCGTTTTTCTGGATCGCCGCTTCTCCGTCATCGTCCCACCCCCGACCCCCCCCCCGGCGGTAAACCGCTGCGGCCCCGCTCGTCCGCCGGCCCTCGCGAGCGATTGTGTTTACAGCTGCTCCCCGACTCCAGCCCTTCGCCTCCTCTCGCCCCCGAATGAGAGGAGACATCAGCCCCGAACAATGAAACTGACTGAGGTTTCCACTAATTCACAGGATATTTTTCCTTGTTGCTGCACCCCTGGGAGACAGGGCAGAGGGGGGGGGGTGTCACCCCACAGTCCCGTTCTACTCACGCCTCATTGGTGCTTCGATGAGAGGAGGTTAATTGGACTGTTATTGTAAGGCGACCTATAGTGCTACCCTCATACACAGCCACGTGTGTGTGTGTGTGTGTGTGTGTGTGTGTGTGTGTCTGTGTCTTTGTGTGTGTGTGTGTGTGTGTGTGTCCATCTGGGCTGCTACGGCTCACTAGAGAGCCACATTGGGAAGTTTGGACGGGAAATTTTAAGCAACACTTACACAGAGCCGCCGCTACCGCTCGCCAGGGAGCCGCATATCAGTCAAAGTGTCGGAAAGTCAAATTGCAACCACTTATTCAAGCGTGTTTTTGTTGGGTTTTTTTCTTTTTTGGACAGTGCAGTGGTACCCAGCTGGTCCATCATCAGGCTCCACGTTTCTTCTTTCTCCTCACATCAATGTGAAAGTTGGCTGCACGTGGGAAAAAAATGTAAAAAAAAACAAGTGAATAACCACACTGCAGTATCCATCATTCAGTCTAGCACATTACATCCATTTAGCAGACGCGTTTGTCCAAAGCCACTTACAATAGGTGCATTCAAACGACGAAGATGTCCGGTGTCCTTACATCGGACACCGAACTAGTCAAACAGGGCCACTGCAACAAGAAAGGGGCTCCAAAACCGCTGACATTAGAAAATACGTGACGGAAACAAAGAAGAAACCTTGAAAACTGAGATATTGACGAAGGTGAAACAGAAATCAAAGTTAAATGTAGGTGGAACACAAAGTGAGAGGACACAACTACAGGAAACTCACCCAAGTTCTTCCAACTTGAAGAGAAGATGGGGCTAATGAATGACCTGATCATAGTTGATCGTAGGCTTTTTCCACCATCAGAAACGTAACGTTGAACGACTAGTAACCGGAGCGGAGAGAGGAAGTGGTGTTCAAGCCGGGTCACTGAACGCAGCATGCTGCACCCTGAGGTTGTAGACCACATTTGTCCTGGTGTGTGTGAGGCAGAAGTAAGATACAGAAGTGAGTTACAATGGTATGAAGAATGTGTCCGTTGGCCGATAACAGCGCGAATGTCCTGTCGCCGCTAAACCGCAGTTTGAAGACGGTACTTGTTGTGTCGGAGGTCACAAGAGGCCCATTGACGTGAGCGCGCAATATGTCAAAACATATAAATATATAAAAGATACAACTCTGTGTCCATGGGCAGACAAAGGGGAAAGTAGATTGTTTCAAATTTCAAATACTAGTTTTCCAAGTGTCCATTGATTCTTTTTCTTCTTCTTTCTTTCTGGGAATGTTGCACCCAGATCGGGATCCCATTTGGATGAACACGTTTCCTCCGACGGCCCGGTGGCCCCGCCGCTTACGGCATTGTGTAAGAGAGAGAGTTGTCCAACACCGTGCTGTTGTCGTGTCTTAGCCACGTGTGTTCAGCAGCAACGTGCGTCTTGGTGGTGGAGAACAGGGCAAGATGAGCCACATTTCGACATTTTTGGCAGACTTTCAACGGTTAATTGCTGTGAGTTTGAACCTTCAATTTTGATGAATCGACGCTTTTTTTTTTACTGTGTTTCCGTCCGACAATCTGCCAATTGCACCTGCGGGTTTTAATGGTATTGTGTGCATGGTTCAATCGGCGTAAAGAGACAGCGTACACATGTAGGAAGAAGGTAATTGAAGACGCTCAGGCGCCTGTCTCTTCATCAGCGAAGACGTGTGTGCACGAGCTAGGTAGTGGTATAGTAATATAATAGGAGATAGAATGAAAAGATTACTGTGCACGTGGGGCAGGGACAATTTAAACAGCTGTACAAGATGCAAAAAAAAAAACCCCAGAGGTTTGAAATATACTTGGCGAGGAGCCAGCTAATGAAATTCATTTGCCCCAAAGTCATATTTATGTTTGCCATAATGTAAAGCTACGAGCCACTGTCCCGTCTGCATGACCGGGACGCCAGCCCGGCGCTCACACTCTCTTCTGCACAGGCCTACAGTGGACTCTCCCGTCCGTGAGTCTCTGGCTGGTTTAATCCCCCCGATTATTGAAAAAAATCTAATGTAACACAGCTCAACGCCACACCTCAATAATAAGATAGGGACTTTTTTTTTTTCCCTGTCTCTCGCTCGTCTGCGTCTTACTGAGCACAAAGGCCTGGAGGCCCACCTGGGCTCTATCCAACGTGGGATCGAGCTCTGCTGTGCCCTCGGGCCACGCGGGCTGTAGAGAAGGCAGCGGTTTTTGTTTGTTTTTTTAAAAAAGGAGAAAAAAAAGGCAGTGTCTCGCGTACAACGTGTCGGGAAATAGAAGAATCAGGCCGACTCAAGGATTAGCTGTTGTACAGTGACTGTGAGTCAGTGGATGGTTTTCCCTGAGGCGGCAGTGTACCACAATATACCACATGAGTGAACAACAGTGGACAAGTTTGAAAGTCGACCAGTAGGGTCTGAGGTTCGGATCAAACTCAGAACACAAGTATGGTGAAAATGTTTCCTCAATGCATTAAACCTGTACCCAGAAGTGCATGTGTGTGCTTACAGGTGAGTGTGTGTGTGTGAAGAAGGAGAAGAAGAAGCCTTGTTGTACTATTTCTCTCTTGACTTCTGTCCCTCTGTGCCCCCGCCCCCCCCCCCCGCCCCGCAGAGCTGTGTGTACGGTGAGAACAGGACGTCCATCCAGTGCACCACGCCCTCTCTGGCCAAGCTGGCGCTGCAGCCCCCGGTGGTCACCAAGGTGGCGTTTGTCCTGGACGGCTACTACACGGACCAGTGGGACCTGATCTACGTGGAGGACCCCCTTTTCCAGGACCCCAAGCTCACGTCCAAGGACAACAAGAGCATAGTGGAGCTCAAGGTGAGAGCCCCCCCCCCCCCACTCGTCAATGTTCGACGCTGCGGAAAAAACAGCAAAGGTCAGAGGTCAGATGTGTGGGTCAGCGGCAGAACTCCGGACGTCTTTGCTCAAGGGCATTGCGGCGGGGCTGCAGAGACGAAGGGGCACCTGCAGGAACTCTATATTCATTCCGCCCGAGGCTGTTGAGCGGAGACAGAAAATCTCTATTTATGTGCTGTAGCAAATTTTGAAAGCCCCCCAGAAAAAGGCTTCTCGGAAACAGCGAGGGCGCTGATAAGAGCGGAGCCGTGTAAAATGTGAAACCGAAGTACGAGAAGTGCTCACAGCCCTGCAGCTCTCTGCAGACCCTTGCAAATATACACCGCCGCTACGGGTCTGCAGTGTTGCTCCGGTTTATTTCTTTTTTAAAAAGTCCACTGTGTGGGATTTACCGGGGATCTGTCTGCAAAGATGGAATCTAATATTGGTGATGGATGTTTTTTCATCGTATAATCACCTGCAACTGAGAATTGTTGCGCTTTTGTTGCCTTCACAGGAGCCATTTATATCTACATCCTCCTGTGCAGGGCCCATCGCCATGTTTCTACAGTAGCCCAGAGCAGACAGAAAACCACACACTGGCCCTATAGAGATCTATTTCTTCGTTTTTACTTTACCCGAGGGCCACAATAGCTTTTGCTCTAGTTGCCATTAAACCATACACACTCTAAACCTTTAATAAACTGAACAGACTACATACATTTATATATTTAAATAAACAGCACGGCACTTTGTTTGAATTCATTCACGTGGTTTGTAGGAACTCGACTGAGAGAGCTGCGTTCACATTTTGGCACCAGGTTGATGTTTGACATTTTTTTTTGCTGGTCGCTGCACTTTGACTCCGGGTCCGCGCATTCACACGTGCGAACCCTCCGCGGTCCAGGTCAAGTTGGGAAGGAAACAATACTGTAAGAAAAACAGGAAGTGGGGTCTGTTTCCCATCGTTTACACCCCCCGCATCCCCCGACCCCTCTCCATCCCTCCTCCAGTGCGACGCCTCTCCGTGTATTCTCTCTCGGCTTGTATTGTTCGAGCTGCCAGGGTCAAAGCTCTTGACATATTCATGCGGCTTTTCAAACAAGCCACCACCGCAGCGTCTGTTTTAAGAACACAATGAAATACATATTTCTCCTCTTTTCTTTCTTTCTTTCTTTTTTTTTTGTTGACTGCAGCTCGACGGTTTGTGGCAGCTGGGCTGAACCTCTCGCTGGGGATCTCTTTTTTTTTTTTCTTTTTCTGCCTTTCTCTCCTTTCCCAGACATGACCTTGGCCCCCATGCTAAATCCACCACCAAACCAACCCCTATCCCTTCTTCATCCCTCCCTCCAGGCCAGACAAACCCCCATTTCTTTACCCACGGGGACGGTGCCAGGCATCGAACCAAAACAGGCCACATTTAATGCCATCTGATAACCCCCGGCTCCGTCGTGGCCTCTAGTAAAGGGCAAATGCTGGGCTCATTTAGCGCCATCTGATCGCTGGCAGCCCCAAAATCGCCGTCGATTACAGACAACAACGGGAATTTTCGTGTCTGACTGACGGATCCACATGTGAAAGGGACCGAGCTGTTGACTGTGGCCCGTGGCCAGGTTCTTATCGCTGTTGATCAATTTATGGGAGCGTGAGAAGCATCTCGCTTTCAATTATCACAGTAACAGTTTATTTTGATTGGCGGGGACTACTGTCGAGGCTTTCCGAAAACTCTTCCCCCTCTCTCTCTCTCTCTCTCTCTCTCTCTCTCTCTCTGCAGTGTGTACAGCACTGTCACACCTACAGCGTGGAAACATGGCGGGTCAGGATCATATATTTGTCTTTGTCGGAGGCATGATAGCAAGCGAGAGGGTGAATTAGTGGTTTGTTGACTGTGCTGGTGTGTGTGTGTGTGTGTGTGTGTGTGTGTGTGTGTGTGTGTGTGTGTGTGTGTGTGTGTGTGTGTGTGTGTGTGTGTGTGTGTGTGTGTGTGAGTGTGAGAGTGTGTGTGAGTGTGTGTGAGAGTGTGTGTGCAGGAACAGGTGCGAGCCTCCACTCTGTGTCAAATTGGAAAATCCCAAGCTGTCACGCAAGGAATGTGATCATTCCCTTTATTGCCTCCTGCTGCACTCAAACAAGTGTGTGTGTGTGTGTGTGTGTGTGTGTGTGTGTGTGTGTGTGTGTGTGAGAGAGCGCGCGAGACAGAGAGAGAAACCCCCCCAAAAAAGCGAGAGGAGAAAGCGAGGGAACGAGAGAGTCTGAGAGTTGGAACCAAACGAAGCGACACGCGATCAACAAAATCCAACAGCATCGTTCTTTCACAGATTCCGGTCAGAACACTCACTCACTCGCTTACACACACATGGACCGCGACCGTGCGCGCTTTCAGTCAGACCAGTCAGACTCCAGTATATTTTTCGCAGGTGCAAGACGATTCCCCTGTTTGGAACTCCTTCCTGATGCTTGACCTCGCTGTCCCGGTGTCAGTGCTTCTACCTGTGACTGAGACTAAATGTCCTTCTCCGACAATAATTAATAATAATAAGAATAATAAGAATAATATCCAAAAGCATGAAGCATTCAAATTCCGATTTGGATGGCAACAGCCCAAGGTTTCAACGTTTCAAAGTGTCGTGTGATCACAAGTGCAGCGAAGCAGTTCTCAATCTGCAGATGAGGGGGGTTCTCTCCGGGTTCTCCGTCTTCCTCCCACAGTCCAAAGACATGAGAATGGGGTCAGGTTCATTGGAGACTCTAAATTGCCCGTAGGTGTGAATGTGAGAGTGAATGGTTGTCCGTCTCTGTATGTAGCCCTGTGATAGGCTGGCGTCCTGTCCAGGGTGAACCCCGCCTCTCGCCCAATGTTAGCTGGGATTGACACCCCCCCCCGTGACCATTAAATGGATAAAGCGGTAGACGATGGATGGATGGATGGATGATGTAATTTTGACCTTTCTGTTTGTCACTGAGACTGTGACTGTTGGAGAAGCAATGCCCTTTGACCTTTGTGATAGCTCTCCGCAGCGCTGGCGGTCTCAAAGTACGCCTGCAGCGGCTGTATTGATCTCACATCTCAACCCACTTCTCCGTCATTTCACTCGCCTCTTTCCTTTTGCCATCTTTCCCGCCCCAAACTCCCGCCCCCTGTTCTTGCCCGCCTCACCTCCCTCTCTTCTCCCTCCGACGCAGGGCGATCGGATGGACAGGGAGGCGATGAAGTGTCAGGTCCTGACCGTTTCCAACCGCAGCTGCGAGAGTCTGACCCTGGTGGGGAACACTCTGGAGTGCACCGTTCCCACGGAGCTGCGGGCCACCAGCGCGAAGGAGCTGCAGGTGGAGGTGAGTTCCTCTGCAGTGAGGGGGGGAAATGGGCCCGCTTGTTCCTCTCTCTTATTCAGCAGTGGGTTGTGGCCAATAAAAAAAATTTAAAAAACCAAAAAACCTTTGAGGTACTCGCACATACAGACGACACGCCCGTATGGAGAGAGAGCCGGAGACAGGTGTGCAGCACAGTTACTTCACCTGTGCATGTGTACGTGTGCACGCCCGCGAAAACATACACCACCTCTCCAACAGTTGGTCAACAACGTGTTCGGGTGACAGTGCAGGTTGGGTGTGTGTGTGTGTGTGTGTGGTTGGGTGTGTGTGGGGTTGGGTGTGACAAACTGTGAATTTATGATGCCGATTTTATTCCATTTGCATGGATTGTGAATAGGCTCATTGTACATTTGTATGCAAACTGCACATCGGAAAAGATAAGTATCTAGAAAAACGTTCTCCCCAGGCCGCAGAAGAAGTCTGGAGCTCCATATCGTTCCGATCTCATTTTTATAGTTTCAAAAATGTCTTGAAAGAAATTGGGGGAAATAGACTTAAACATGGTGTGATCATTCCGACCTTCGTCCAACTGGAGATGTGATTGTGTACATTCCTCTTGAAGCCGGCGCACAGACCTGCATCACCCTGTCTCTCCCTCGCTCTTTCGATTAAAAAATACTAAAACTAAAAAAACTTTCATGCTCAATTCGAGATCAAATGATGCATCGAGGCGGGCGGGACTTCGTGGAGAAGGTAACAGATTCAACTCCGATAGCTCCAGTTCGGCTGGCCGAGAGAGATCGCGTATGAAAGAGAGGTCCCGATGTTCGGCCTCACGTGTTCTGAGACACAGCGGAGATCCGCGGAGCCGTGTATGAAAAACATCCCCTTGTGTTTATAGTGCGGGGCTCTCAGATGGAATTTCAGCAATAAAAGGTGTCGTGTCATGCCGCGGCACCTGCCGCCGACTCGCCGCACAGAAAATAACATGGCGCGCGGCGATGACAGACGGGCAGAGTGCGTGCAGGAGGCGTGTCGGTTTTTATCCGGTTAGGCCTAGGGCTAGGGTTAGGGTTAGGGGGTTAGGGGTAAGGGGTTAGGGGGTTAGGGTTAGGGTGTGTTTGATTCATTACAATCAGTAATGAATCAAACACAAAGGGAAGACAATCTATGGTGCATCGGCCACGTCGCGCTCCTCGCCCTGCTCCCTGGGAAAGTCACGGAAAGCACCGCATTCCTGCAGCGTTCCACATCGTCTGCGGGAAACTTCAGTAGCTCTCTCCTGTGCTAATGCAGTCCCTTATTGAAAGAGGAAAAGAAAAAAAGGAAAATAATCCAGCTCTGGGAGAATTTATTAGGCAGCGCGTTGAGTGAAGCGTCTGAACGTCCAGCTGTCTTGTCTCTTGAATCCAAGTGGAGCGTTCCTCCGAGTCGTGAGAAGGGGATGGTGCAGTGTGGAAATGTCAGGAAAGACCCGACACATCACATGTAAATAGAAAATGAATATGTTAGGTTGTGACATTCATCAGACTAGAAACATATCATCAATATAAAAAAGGAAAAAAACACGAGGCGCATTGAACATCACACACTGATTACATTCCCTGGCCAATGTCCCACGAATGCACTCAACTGTATATATTGACCTTTCCCAGGAGAAATAAAATAAAGTTATATGTATATATAACCTTTATCGTACAAGATACAAGGTAACATTAGATGCTGAGCTTCAGACAGCCTCACCGTCGTCCTTCAAGATAACATCCAGTAGTCGCCGGCGTGCTCCAGACCAGACGTTATCGGCCTCATCGCCGTTGACTTGTGAACTGCTCTTCAGAAGGAAAGCCCTTATCTCTGGGGAGGGCCAGCCAATATCCCTTAGCTCCACACACACACACACACACACACACACACACACCATCCCATCTGCAGCAGCAGTAGAAACCTCATTTCCACTAAAGCTAATAATGGCAGAAGCAATATCACTGATGTAATCTGCCTCCAGACTGTGGTGTGTGTGTGTGTGTGTGTGTGTGTGTGTGTGTGTGTGTGTGTGTGTGTGTGTGTGTGTGTGTGTGTGTGTGTGTGTGTGTGTGTGTGTGTGTGTGTGTGTGTGTGTGTGTGTGTGTGTGTGTGTGTGTGTGTGTGTGTGTGTGTGTGTGCGTGCGTGCGTGCGTGCGTGCGTGCGTGCGTGCGTGCGTGCGTGCGTGCGTGCGTGTTTATTGCATGCCGTATGACTCAAATGCTATTTCCATGGCTTTTAAATGCTTGCGTTCACCATATAGTGTGTAGTGTACCAGGACAGAGACACTTCTTGTCAGGCTCTTTTCCCGTTTAGTACTACAATTTCAAGAAACAGCGGTTGTACATTAGTTGTACGATACTGCGATGGCTGCTGTGGAAACACTACTGCTCACTGCACTGAAACTGCGCCGCCTGACGTCCAATAAAAAATAACTTTGAGAGTGACATGTATAGATGGTGTGTAAAATGTACCTCGGTCGGGTTGCCAGGCCTGACCTCTAACCGCCCCCAAGGGTGTCGGATGGTCCCATTGTAGTTATTGTTATCATTAACAACCACGTCCTCCGCCCCCCGTCCCCCGCCCCCCGTCCCCCCCCCCTTACCCATGTACCTCTCTCAGTGGCGCCAGGCGGATTCCATCAGGCACCTGGGCAAAGTGACGCTGGCACAGGAGCAGGACTACACGGGCCTGATCGTGGGCTGCGTGTGCGTCAGCCTGCTGCTGCTGCTGCTGGGAACGCTGCTGATGTGGAGGAGGAACAAACACATCGACGGTAAGAGCAGGTGGCGTCGCTAAACTCCGCTTTGACGTGACGACAGTGACCGACTGACCTGAAATTAATCGGACGCTCCAGTTAGTTCTGTGAAAGTTTTTTAAAAATATTGCATATTGAGTGAATGTCAGATATTCAGCAAAAGAAAAACTTTTCTAAGCCGTGCGAAAGTGTATCTGCTCGGTTTTAAATCATATTTGTGAATTCTGCGAACTGGTGAAACGCTTTGCCTTCCTTAGTAATTCTCTCTATCTCCCCCTCCCCTTTATCTTTGACCTCACCCTTTATCTCTCATGTCCCTCTTCACCCCTCTGCCTCTTCCCCCGCCCGCCCTCCCCGTCTCTAGATCTGTCTGAGGTGTGGTATGACGGCCGCGGTCACATCCAGCACCTGGACAGGCTGGCCAACGCGCGGAGCGTCAGCCCCACTAATGAAATGGTCTCCCACGAGTCGGTCGACTACAGAACCACCCTGCTGGAGGGTACGTCAACCAGATAAGCCCCTCCCCCATTCCCCACCTGACATCTTCTTCTTCTCCCCATCCCTACGCCCTGCCTCCCACCCCCCTCCCTGTGGGGCTGACCACTATGCTAACGGGGCAGGCCTTACACTGGTGATTTTGAATATTGTTTTTGGATCAACTCTCCTGACTGTGGCATCTCCAATGTTCACAAATGGTGAACATTTGTGCATCTTCAGAAAGTTCCAAAAAGTTCGGATCATCATGTTTATAGATTTTCTCCCCCAGGATCATCAGTTATGAAACGATTTGAGACTTGCCTGGTGCAGATTTGTCTAAATCTTGCTGCTGTTGCTGCAGACTTAGCTGATGGGAGCAGAATTTTTGGCCAGTGAAACCAAAACTATGAACTAAAGAAGGCTTAAAATCAAATAGAGCTGCAGAATTATCTCCATTACATATTTGTGATTCGATTCATTATTATAAACTGACCAACCATTGTACTGTTCATATGAAAAAGGATAGACGCCTTGTATCAAGATTCAAAATAACCCTATGGTACTTATAGTGTAATTATTGTGTTTTTTACATAATGTTGGCTGTGAGTCCAGTGACTTTGAGGTGACGTGCCTGTTTATTTGTCCGCAGCAGAGGGATTTTGTAGCCGTCGCGTGACGTCACGTCTTCTGGACAGAAAAAGAGCTCCTGCTCGTCCGACTCGCGTGTCGTGTTCTGTGCACAGTTTCGGTCTGTGTTCTCGTCAGAAGCAAGCTGACAGATCTCGAGGCGAATGCTCTAGGGGTCAACGCAGTCTGAGGTAACCTGAGTCGCCTGTGGTTGCGGCTCTGTCTTCGCCTGGATGCTGAGGGGCTCCTCGCGTTATGAAACTACAGTCAGAGAATAAAGAGGCGAGGCAATTTTTATCGCTGCTTTAAAGCGACTTGAAAGGCCGGGGGAACCCAAAATCGGAGAAGGTTTCTCATGAGCCGGAGCTTGTCCTCAGGGGGAGTCGGGGTGCGCGATCAGTAGCTGAAGGGTCAGTATCGGAGCTTGGCATTCAGGTCCACTCTGTCTTCTGTTCCGGCCTTTTAGGTGAGACGTGGGTCATTGTGCAGCATCAGACAAGAAATCAGAAACGTTGTTTTTCCGTCTCTGCCCGCCTCCATCGTAGTGTCAAGTTGCTCCCTGCCTTTGTAGCCAGCCCCCCTGTGATCGTCTAGCAGACCTTGCCCTCCGCAGGGGCCTCGCTGACACACACCTCCACCTTTGACACCCCCACCATCTCCTTTGCTTCTCCAGACCAGGGCAACGACAGGCCCGAGACGTGCCGGGGGGCTGCACCCGTCTACGGGGGCAACGGTGAGCTGCTGTCTCCCCGACAGGGCGGAGGAATGAGAATGGGTCTTGGGATGGAGGGCGAGCTGGTGTCGCCCCTCCTCATGGCGCCGGTCCACATAGATCCCTCCTGTCTCCACCCAGACCTGCTGACTGAGGTGCAGCACGTGGTGATCGCCAGGGAGCAGCTGCTGCTTCACCTCAACCAAGTCATTGGCAGAGGTCAGTCACAGAAACGCTCTCCACCTCTACCTCCCTCTTATCTCGATCAGACATTAATGTATTCTTGATTATTCTTTCCAGTGTGTTAACTAGAATATTCTCATGATAAACTTTTTTTTGTTGGTGCTGACGGCCCAGTTCTTCTTCCACTTATTCCTAATTAGGGGAAAATTAAAATGCATAATTCCCTCGGCGCCAAAGAAAGGAACTTCTAGCTGCTCATAATGAGACATTTATTGAGCTGGAGACATTAAGTCTGACGCACCTTTTAAAGCTGGAGTGCCGGTGCAATATCACAACATCACAAGATGTCCACGGTGCGTGGCGGTGATCCAATGCAGACCATGATGCTCCGTTGTGCGCGAATACAGCATATAGTAGTTGTTTTATTCACAGCTACAAAATGGACGTGCGCTATTAGACATGAAATATTGTCAGCGTTTAGTTGAAATTGCATATTGTATAAACACTGATGTGCACTGATAAGAGCTAATATACTGAAACACTTTCATACACACACTCAAACACACAGCACATAGCCCCCGTCACTGTTGTCGTCCTCCTCCATGCATTTCTCCTGTGACTATTATTACTGAAATGCTGCACGGCAGTGTGTCAAATAATATTTACTGCAAGTTAGTTAAAAAAAATTGTAATATAAAACAGTGTTGCAAGAGTAAGTTCACTCCCATTTATTTGTGATATTCTTTAATGTCACATTTGATAGCTGCATTTGGAAATAAACCACAAAAAATGTCCTTCCCACGACACTGTTGCTATCAATACTATTGTTGTTTCTCAATGGACGTATAACCTCTGTTCTAATTGACTATCGCCATTTTTTTTTATTGCGCTTGCTAAATAGAGAAATAACACAAAAATCTTGTTTCCTCACAAGTGAATCCTGGTGGGATGCTTGTAACCCGACGTGGAGGTATACGTTAGTCCAGATTTAATTTGTGATTTTTATTAGGGATTTATGTGATGCTATACAAAAGCTAAAGTCGCCCACAGAGAGCTTAATCGCCCGCCCCGTCAAACCGCAAGTTTGACATGCAGACACCAAATACTTCACATTGTGGCGTTTAAGTAGGTGGCTCAGACCCACGGATCGAATTCAACATCAAGAGGAGAAAGACCCCAAAGAAGCCTGCTGCCCCCTCAGCTGAATTACCCCCCCCCCACCCCCGCCCCGGAGAAAAAAGAGCCTGGATTTGGAGGCAGGATTTTTTTTTTTAAAGTGGCGTAGGATGATTTGTTCACAGCTAGTATTCCCATGGTCCTTTGTTGGGAGACGTAATCCAACACCCTCAGCCATCTGCAAGGACGTGATAGGAGAACGCCGCACTCGTTTTTATTGCACCCCTCCTAGTCCGGGGCGAGACCCCGTGTCTTAAAAGAAAAGATATAATTCAATAAAATGCACAATAAATCAGCGGGGTTTGGCATCGGCTATTAGCTTGTGTGGGGTATTAATGAATAAAGCGTCGTACTGGGTTACTTGAGGGGGCTAGATTTAGTGTGAGGGTGACGGTAACTTAAGAGAATCATAATTGGCTATTAGGGATGTGAAAACCAGCAAAACCAACTTGGGGGGACGGGGGGACGGGGGAGTTGAGATTGTTTTCAAGCACATAAAAAGCTCCATGCACTACATGCATACTTACATATTGTGTGTGTGTATAAACAGAGGACAGGGATATTTTGATCTGATCCGTGGCACCGCTGCGATCGATCGTGGGGCCGACAGGCGGGACACATGCTCTTGATCATGGTGGCCCTGCTCGAGAGGAAGACGGTTTCAATGAGCCAAGGCATAAATGAAGAATGCAGGGGGAAAAAAGAAAAATAAAAGAAGAAAGAAAGAGAAAGAAAATGGCCCACAGTGTCTCCCTGCAAGCTGAGTGGGTAATTTAGGTGATGCCATCGGGTTTGGGCAAGATTTAGAAACTGTGGTTTTACTTAGTGGATCAATGAGTGAGAAGTCACAAGCCACGGAGCAGAAGATAGGCAAACACAGTTAACTATATTAGAGCGTCACCACGATGAACAAACCGTTGGAAACACTGCCAATCAAATCATTGGTTTACGGGCACAGTGGTAGAGCGGAGGCGAAGTTTGCACTCCACACAACAGAGGAAAAGACGCCATTCCCAGTAGTGGCACGTCCATCTTGGCAGCGGTTTCCAGAGAATTCACCATGACAACGTTTGGAGGGACGACAACTGTACGGAGGGAGGCGGGAGCCAGAACCTCCCTCCCATTACCAACAGCTTAACAACGCTCAGACATGTTACTGTACCTGCACAACGCGTGTAGGCTCGGCCAACTCGACAAGAAAAAGCTCACGCGGGGCCGGCCGCCATTGTTCACCTGCTGTGCAGCTGCACCCCGTTGTGTCCGGGACTGAAAAGTGGTGCTTCTCGTATGTCACCGTCTTCAACGGACCTGGCTTGTTGTGTGTGTGTGTGTGTGTGTGTGTGTGTGTGTGTGTGTGTGTGTGTGTGTGTGTGTGTGTGTGTGTGTGTGTGTGTGTGTGTGTGTGTGTGTGTGTGTGTGTGTGTGTGTGTGTGTGTGTGTGTGTGTGTGTGTGTGTGTGTGTGAATAAATGTCGTTTCGAAGAACTTCACAGGTTTGGACGTGAGCTCTTTGTGTTCTGACTCTAACGCCGCCCGTCATGTCGTAACCTGCAGGTCACTTCGGGTGTGTTTTCCACGGGACTCTGCTCGAGCCGGACGGGCAGAAGCAGCACTGCGCCGTCAAGTCCCTGAACCGTGAGTACGAGTCCCCTTTTGAATGCACTGTACTGTCGGGGCAGCCAAAAGTGACGCCCGTTCCTCCTCAGCCGTCGTCTGTCTCCCACGTCTTGCGTTCAAGCTGCATGCCTTTGGACGGTGGGAGGAAGTCGGAGAACCTGCCGAATATCCGCGCAGACACAGGAGCAACATTCAAACGCCACACAGAAAGGCGCTGGAGGCCCCTCCTACTAAAAGTTCCCATTTATCTTTTTCATAGGAATGGACTTATGCGGCACATTATTCATATTCTCCCAAGAACTCACACACGAACACACTCAACACACCCCCTCCTCCGCCAGGCGTATTCACATCCAGCCCCGATTATCGCATGCCACATCTGCTTCTATCGAATACCTATCGCGTGATATCACGATGCCCCAATGGCATTAAGGAGCTCATCTCCTCAGAGCGCAGAATCCTTTTCGCCTTCAGACGGTGGTGATGAATGGGTGTCGGATGGTGAGGACGGCATTAGGGGCCCGTCTAATCGCGTAACCTGTCAGTCGGGGCGGGGAGATTGATGCTGGAGCGATTCGGAGGAAAAAGACCCACGCGGCCTCGAGGAGCCGCCAGCCACTGTGGGGATGGGATGAGCTCTTTCTGGTGGGGTTCAGTCCGCTGGGATTTAAGCCTTTTATTAGGTTTAGTCATTTCCCGGGGCATCATGTCATTGTTTTTGGTTTTCCTTAGAGTTCTTACCGTTGGAAGCAGTTGGAAGGAGAGTGACCAAAGGGCGCATTCTGTGCCTCCAGAATGAAATGAGAGGGCGGAATATCCGTCCTCCTCACGGCAATAACCTCATCTCTAACCGGATTACAGCAGAGTCAGTGGGGCTAAAGAGCAGGACAGCAGAGGCGGGGGATGCAATTGGCAAATGGGGATTTGGTGTGGGTCAGGCCTGAGTGAGAGTATTCCGGCTTCCATCATTCCATCATTCCGATTCCCCAGAGGTATATGACCAGTGACCTTCTCAGTGGTGTCAGGACAGAAGACTGGCTCCTTATTTTCATCGCCCCTGCACTTATCTCACTCTTGAATTTGAAAATAACAATTTTAAAACTTTGCATCTCCCAACAAACATATTTAGAGTCTACCCAAGGACTTCACAAAAGCTTTCGTGATGCCAGGAGGTCAAAAAATACGCATCTTTGTCAACCCTTGACAGCGTGGCAATCCCCTCAACTGGACTTTGTGACTGTTTTTCTTCCCAGGCATCACAGACCTTGAAGAGGTGTCCCAGTTCCTGAAGGAGGGGATCATCATGAAGGACTTCAGCCACCCCAACGTCCTCTCTCTGCTGGGTATCTGCCTGCCGCCCGAGGGTTCGCCGCTGGTGGTCCTGCCGTACATGAAGCACGGCGACCTGCGCAACTTCATCCGCGACGAGACACACGTAAGGACTTCGCCGACGTTTGACGCGCGTTGCGGGTCGAGTTAAAACAGCGTCAGCTCATAGTTTGGGTTTTTCCTCCAGAGCCCGACAGTGAAAGACCTGATGGGCTTCGGGCTGCAGGTGGCCCGAGGGATGGAGTATCTGGCCAGCAAGAAGTTCGTCCATCGAGACCTCGCCGCCAGAAACTGCATGTGAGTCCACATTTATTCGTGCGACCTCACACCAGGTGTGTCTTATGAATAGAACAATCTCTAATATGTCAGACAATAATAGAATCGCACACAGATGGGAAGAGAGGAGACGGGAACGGGGCGAAACAGCACCGCTCCGGCTTGTAGGAGAAGAGAATAAGACATTTAGACCAAAGAGAGAGATTGTTGATCGGCGTGAAAATAGAAAGATCTGGAAGTGAGAGCACGAAGCACAGGTGAGCACATTGTAAAGTGATGTGTTCTTCGTTCTCCCTGACAGGTTGGATGAGAGCTACACGGTGAAGGTGGCGGACTTCGGCCTGGCCAGAGACGTTTATGATAAAGAGTATTACAGCGTCCACAACAAGAGCGGCGTCAAGCTGCCCGTCAAATGGATGGCTCTGGAGAGTCTGCAGACACACAAGTTCACCACCAAGTCAGACGTGGTGAGCACTCTCTTCCATTGGATTGTGAGCGAAATGTAAATCTATATCTGTGGTCCTCATGAAGGTGTGTTATGTTACCGCTGCTCGGTGTTACCAAAAAGGTCGAAAGCGACGTAAGACGTTGTTGTTGTTCCCCGTAGTGGTCGTTTGGCGTGTTGCTATGGGAACTGATGACCCGCGGAGCCCCGCCCTACTCCGACGTGAACTCCTTCGACATCACCGTGTTCCTCCTGCAGGGACGGAGGCTGCTGCAGCCAGAGTTCTGCCCTGACGCCCTGTGAGTGCCCACACGCACACACACACACACACACACACACTCTCACATGCGTACATACAGTACAGTACACACCTTTTCACCCGTCATTCACCTCCTCGAGCAAAGCGCCACGGCTCAGTTAGTGCGGGCGATAAACCATCGGGGCCGCACTTACTGTACGTACGACGCGGAGCAGGAGATCGAGTCTGAGACCGGGAGACAGAGGAAAGGTGAAAGAGCCGCATAGGTCATGGACGTCATAAATAATGAACACTCCAGCGTTTAGGCCAGCCGCCAGCTCCGGCGACAGTCTGAAACGCGCTCCTCTGAAACGCATCTCATCAGAGCTGTGGGTCAAACAAAAGGCAGGTTTCTTGCTCCACCAGAAAACAGGAGAGTTTTAAGTGGAAATTCAACTCCAGCGTAGTGTCTCTGTTCCGTTTGTGTCTTTCTTTTGTTGCTAAGCACCTGTTGCTGTTGCTCATAAAGATCACCCACCAAGTGTTGGCAGAGCTGCGCCCATCCTTTTTTTTTCTCCTTTTTTTTCCCCTCCTTCTTCTTCTCCCGGAATTTCCTGTCAACAGACTGTGTGGTGTTCTTTGGATCTGTTCACATCAGAGTTTGCCAGGCATGTCCTACCGACACACGCGGCAATAAAACAAAGCGGATACAGAATGATTTGTGCTCGGACTCTTTCCGCTACACTTGCTGGTTTCTCTGAACTGAACTGCACTGTCACAATATTTACGGAAAAAGATATGTCTTTTCTGTTGAGAAAATATGGTGACTACTTTGCGCAGCACTGAAATAAAAGGGAACTTAGACTTTCAGTGTCAATGCATGTATGCATGTAACTTTCTATTTCATTGCTGCCCATCTTGACCGGGTCACCCCTGTCAGAGCAGATCCAGTATCTCAGTGGGACTTTCCTGGTTTAACAAAGGATGAATGAAATAGAGCAACTCACTTTACACGGCAATATCTGAACCGTCCCGATCCATGAAACTCTGACCTGCTTGTGCTGAGGCGTGCGCCAAGTGTGACCTCATGCAGTGCCGATAACACGCGGCGGTACACCGCGTGGAAGTCGGAGGGGAGTGTCTAGGTGAAGGGAGGCTGAGGCCCAGAGCTCCCGAGCTGTAAATGAAACGGAGACGTCAGGAGAGGTGATGCACGTCGGCAAACATTCCCACAATTCTTCACCCCCGGTCGTTCACGGGGCGCTGTGTCGACAGATAGTTTTGATGTGTGGTAATGGGGCCATTTTTCTTCATCCTTAACGATGATCGAGTCCTTCTGCCAGGTTACGACATATCTATCTCATAAGAGTTCCGTTGCGAAATGATTTTTTTTTCTGAAATGAGGCCCACTCTTCAAGGTTCAAAATAATCAACAGACCTCATCATTCCATACGCATTAAACCCGGGAGAGGGAGGAATCACTTATAATAACTAGTAAGTTTTTAGGCTACTAAGTGATAATGCGGCATTTTTAAATGAAACCCCTATTAAGAAAAAAAGGGTCCATGGTGTATTGTTGAATGTAAAACATGCAAAAAGAAGAGAGGAGGGGCAGAACCCTGTGCTGCCACAGTTCAAATAAAAATAAAATAACGTTAAACCACTTCTCAAATGAAAGGGCAAACAAAATGTAACAACTGGGTTACTGGGAGATGACTATGAGTCACAGAAAGTAGAAGATTGTGAAATGTAACACAGAGGAAAACAAGAACTAAGCAGGCCTTCTAGTCATATTCATTTCTTTGTTTAGTTTATAACGTGTAAGAAAGTGTCAACACTAGTTCCCCGACACCAAAGGAACTTTGAAGATTTGAGAGAAATAGTGAATTCATTTCTGCTCGATAGAAGATGTCAATAATTCAATTCATATTTCCCTACATATGTCTACATGCCCAACCTAAATGCTTGCGCTTTTCAAATCCCCTGACCTTGTCTGGCGAAAGACTATATTTGGATTTATTAATGCTACATTGATTGAAATATGCAAAAGTCGGTAGCCGTAGCCGAACACTGTAGCCCCTGTCTCCCCTGTGGCGCCTGCCTGCGTTTTGTTCTGACTCCTCCCCCCCTCCCTCCTCCCGCCTCTCCTCCAGCTACACACTGATGATCGAGTGCTGGCACCCCAAGCCCGAGCGCCGGCCCACTTTCTCCGAGCTGGTGGCGCGCATCTCCGCCATCTTCTCCAGCTTCAGCGGGGAGCACTACGTCCTGCTCAACACCACCTACGTCAACATCGAGAAGATGAGCCCGTACCCCTCCCTCCTCAGCTCCACCGCTTCCTCTCCCCCGGCGGCGTCCTCCGCCTCCGACCCCACCACCTCCACGTCCCTGCCCTCCCGGTCCCCCTTCCTTTGCCACGCGGAGCGCGACTGCTGCACCTGAACGGGGGGAAGCGCAGGGAGGGACGGCAGGTGGGAAAAAGACTCGGGTAAGAGAGCAGGTGGGGTGACGAAGAACTACTGTATGTACTTGCCAAACACTGGACACCGTATGCTGAGGAAACGCAACAGGCAGTTTTTGCAGCTTCGACTGCTCACTCAATGTACATAGATCCTCTTTGACCTTTGACCTTCTCAAGCATCGCCTGAACGACAGGAGCCCCCATGGGGATGACTTTAACGGCAAAGCCTGTCTGACCTTTCACTGACCCCAGGGAGTGGGCGGTCAGCCTTTCCTGATTCTTCCGCAAGACGACCACGAGGCACGGGAACGCCTCCGCCGCGATTCTACAGCGCACAAAGCCACCCGCACCGAAGCGCAGCGCTATCCGTCAAACGCCAGAAAACAAGTCCCGCCGACTGCCGTGCCCCCGAGAGGAGGGATGTCCCGATCCTGCTCTCGTCTGGGTGGCTGGGTGGGCTTTGATACGCGGATGTGGCTTGGACCTTCTTTTTTTTCCCCCCGCTGTCTGTAATGTGAATGTTTTCGACAAATGGCCGCGTATCGTGTCGCGTAAAGACTTTGACTCCTCCGCACCCTCTGAGCCAGACCGTATGCCACCCTCGTGTGCCTGAGAGACAATGGGGGCCTGCCGGGATAGATTCCGCTGCCTCGGGCGAGTAAACCGAGGCCGGCAGGACATCAATAAACGCAGGGAACAGAGGAATGGCGATGTAGGTGTGAGGAGAGAGATGTGTAAAATAAAACTGCCGTCGAGCAGGTCACTGGATGCTTCATTTGTGTAATTATCTTTGGATGATTGGGCTTTAACGTGCTTGTTTAAAAAAAAAAAAATGATTGGAATCCCCTGGATGATGAGTGGATGAGTGGAAAAGGTCATGATAGCCTTTTATTTTCCCTTCTGTTTTTAAAATCACTACGACTCTGACAGCAGGAACAACGCCTGAGGTTTTCTTGGAAAGGAAGAGAACGAATCATTTTTTTGGGGTGTGAAATTTATGGATTGATAAACTGTCTTAGTTGTTCACTGTGTGTCAGATCTGTGTCTGTTCTGTGGAACTTACAAACCTATTGACCGAGAATATACTCTGCGCGACGGAATGATGAACTCGCGTTCGGTTGAACAAGGAGAAACCTTGAAAAACTCCTTCGTCCTCAACACTTTATCAATCCTATAGAACTTTTGGTCCACATTTTCAACAAGGAGCTTGTTGCCCCCTGAACATTTCACAAAGAGCGTCGAGGAGAACGTTTAGCTCAAAGGTTCCCTGTGTGGTCCCACGGCTTCAGACTGGCCGCGCGTTGTCGCGCCACTGTCGCCAGCGACGGTGTGTCACTGTATCTCCGTGTTTGTTCCGTCTTCATGAAGAAATGCTTCCGTGTTCAAGACCAAAACCAGGGCACGTTTTAGCTTCTTTACTACAAATGATGTACATTTTGTAAAAGTCTGTCGCAGAGATTTTCAATTTTTTGGAATGTTTTTTCATGCAGCCATTGACTTCCATTCATTCAAGTACAATATACACACTCACATGTGTTTGTTTGCATTGTCTGCATTGTGATTTAATGCAGTTAAAGTGCAGAAGTGTATCCTGTGACACAATGTAACCATAGTGATATAGAAATGAATGGCTGTCTGGAACCATAGGGGGAAAAAATGCATCCAATTGTTATCTGTGACATAAGGGGAATGTCATTTGTGGTAAATGGGCTATAACCCCAGAATACCGGTGTGGTCATTGCCCCTATGTTCTTTGCTTTGTGCTGTAAATTATGTTGTTTTTTTCTTTTCTTTTTTTTTTTTTTTTTAAATCTGAATGGCTGCTGATGTGACTGGGCCATTGACGGACAGGTATGAATGTTTGCTATGACAAGAAAATTGCTGTACTATATTTTTTTGTGTCCTTTAAAATCTGCTCCGACGGGACGACCGGCGGCGAGTGAACCGTGCCACGAACAACGGACAAAGTCCTTTTTGTTTTCAAGACGAATCACTGCCATTTTGTAAATACAGAGGAGGGGCCTGTGTGGGTCTGACTGACTCACCTCGCCTCTGATCATTACCGCCGGATCGTTGCGGGAGGAACGTGACGATGCGAACACACGTGAGCAACGTGTCGCGACGCCACAAAGAACTGCTGTCACTTTGATCATGTGATTTTTGTTGTTGTTGTTGTTGTTGTTGTTGTCACGACTCTGTCTGCTTAACACTGTCCATTCTATGTCTGCGTGTGTGTGTCTATGATTTGTTGTCTATTAAAGAAAATCCGAAGGTACATGTTCCCATGTAATGTCAAATGAACTTTGTCAGTGTAATAAAGCTATACTATAAGAGTTCAGCGGTTTCAACCCCTCCTTTGTCAGCTAGTTGTGTTTTATTGCGCACACTCGTCCCCGGGGCGAACATGAACGGGAAAATGTATAGAACTGTAATTATAGTAAGAAGGTGCAGTGCACATTGTTTCCAAAAAAATAAAAACTACCCCAGCTTGCAGCTCACTCACTTCCTGGAGCACATACGTTCCTCGCGGTTTGTATTGTGAAACAAAACGCACCATTTCACAAGTCCATTAAAAAAAAAGAAGGTACAAGGACACATTAGATAGTGCAGCTTTTGGAAAACAGGTTTGAAAGATATGATCGGGGACAAAAGACGGATGATTATTTGGCCTCGCACTGGGTCAACACACGTCGTACTTGCGCAACATTTTTGAGCACGCGGCCCCTGTGCCTTTTGTGTCCGCCTTTGTTCGGGCACATTCACCCTCTTTTGTTCACCATTCACTTGGTGGGGTGACCCCTGACCCTTCACCCGACCCTGTGGTCTAGACTCTCCGCCCCCCCCCCCTCCGTCTGACTGAGCCGTGACCGTGGCTTTCCAGACAGACGGTCCTTTCGCAGTTGCTCAGCGACTCGGGAGTTTTTTTGTAAGGTCACGCTTTTCTCGGTGTCACTCACAAGAGTCACATCAACTGGGCATGACAACATCAGGCATATGCAATATATTCGAATACATTTTAACTCTTAAGGGACCACATGCTGCATGTAGGCCTTTCTTTCTGTGTTTTTTCAAGGTGCATGTTAAACGATGAATCATTACCATATTAAGATTAGAATGCAATTTTTTAAAATGATACAGTTATCTATAGAATCAAAGATTGGACTGGATTTACGTTGCGTATTTCTGTGCAAGAGGAACATGCACAGTGTGAAGTGTGGAGTTTTCCAGGTATAACTTTGGATTGCAAGTGTCGCACACAGTTTAAAATCAAAACAACGTGGGTATGACTGGAAGGATTCATTTCCCAATTCAAAAGAAACATACCGAAGGCAAAGTATGACTCTCTTACTGCCGGCGGAAACATAAAAGCTGTCCCCCTCAGAGATGTTGTAAGGATAAATCAAGGAACCAAGGAATCCTGGAGGAAACTACATTTCGTATACGTATAATTTGCACAAAGATGAATGACATTAAAGTAAACTTGAAACTTATGGAGTTCATAATTTACTTGTCGAGGTCATTTTCCATTTTCTTCCCATTTGCTTTATTTTGATCCATTACTTGCTCTTGATTAAAATCCAGGAGGCTTTCAAATGTCGGGTTTTTTCGAACCTGCGAACCTCAAAGCGACGCACGCGGAGGAGGGCAGACTGCTGTGGTGGAATTTTCCCAGCCCATCAGGGGAGAACATGGAGTTGATGTGAGGCATATTCACCGCCGCGCTGCATTGTCCTCGTCCTGAGGCCGAAATCATCCCGGCGAAATCCACGCTAAGCCCCGGCTGACGCCAAGCGTGAGGCATGTCTGTCCTTGCATCCGTCTCTCCCCTGCCACGCCGGGCTCGTCCCGTCTTTCATCCCCCTTCGCTCTCGGCCCTCAACTCAGCCGCCTCCAGCGCTGCTGGTCTGCCCTGGCCGGGACTGGGCACAGAAGCGATGAAAAGACATAAGT
Source organism: Scophthalmus maximus (assembly GCF_022379125.1). Classification (NCBI taxonomy): domain Eukaryota; kingdom Metazoa; phylum Chordata; class Actinopteri; order Pleuronectiformes; family Scophthalmidae; genus Scophthalmus; species Scophthalmus maximus. The sequence continues at coordinate 2,368,386 of NC_061521.1, read as the reverse complement.
GACTGAACACTGCGGCAAATGTTTCATTTGAGTACATTTGAGTTGTGTGTCCCGTTTAGAAGCACAGCACAAGACTGACCTCTTAGTTGTTTGGGGTGTATGTCTTCAAATTGTTCTGAAACATGCGCTGCGACAGATTAAAGAAACAACCTTGTTTTTCAAAGTGACTTACAACACATTAACACAAGCCAGCCTCACCTCTCTCTGCTCCTAATCCCCTCTTTAAGTCTTCGAGTCAACACCAGCAGGCTTAACCTGCCCCCCTTAACTCTCTACCTGTGTGTTCTCCTGTTGTAAGCGGTACGCATTAAAACCGCCTAAAGAAACACGGCCGCACACATGCTCAAAGAGTGGACAGGTGTGAGTATTGATAGTAGCACAGTGAGCGAAAAACTGAATCATAATCATAAAAATATCCTAAGCTGGATGCAGGTTTTCGCCCCGACTCAGCGCGTGAGTCGTCGGGATCGGTATGCGTGTCAGAGGGCCTTCTGAACTCGCAGCGCACACCTCCCTCAGTTCCCCCACACACACACATGCATGTGAGCACACGCACAAGTACGTACGAGCGCACGCTGACGTGATGGCCCACGCAACAAAAAAAATGCGCCTTCAAATATCCAAGCACCGAGCCCGCATAGGTTTGACAGGCGGTGGCTCGTAAACATTACTAGTTTTCGGGGGGGGGGGGATCATCGTGCCCATAAAAACAGCTATTTGAATAGAAATCACAACGGCACAACACGCTTTTGCTATAATTCGATAAAACTATTTCAGCATTACTCCACTTCATACTATACAGCTGTAGGAACTCTGCATGTTCTTCTTTGTTGGAAAAGGAAGTTGTGAGAAGCACAGCGGGCTTCTTTTGTCTCTATTACGGGACAATGCTCCCGATGACCCCTTCAGGGTCATTTTTATCGAACTTCTAAAAAGCTCTCACTGTAAGCAGACAAACCTGGATAACGCTTCAGGGGTGGTTTCAAGGTTCAAGCATTTTTATTTTTTTTCTTCATGAAAACGTAACTGACAGGGATTTGGGACAAATACCAGTCACTGCTGTCTGTCACAGAGGAACGTGCAAACTTACTGGACAACTTTCAAGCCTACAGAGGACACACACACACACACACACACACACACACACACACACACACAATCTCATCGGTTGATAAAAATCCGGCCAGTGCCATTCTGACCTGCTGAGTCAACTCACACTCATTAAACCGTTAATGAGTTTTGGCCCGGGTGAAACCAGGGAGGTAGATGGCACCGGGTGGAGTGAGAACCCCCAGCGCACACACACACACACACACACACACACACACACACACGCACACACACGCACACACTCCCATGCCACGAATACCTTTGCGGCCTTCATTCGATTTTCTCACCAGATATTAGAACTAAACATTGTTAGTGCTGAATCTTTTGCCAGGACGAAACTTTGACGCAACGGCGAAGGGGGCCTGTTCTTGTGTCGTTGGCTCCCCCTGCGGATTCCGCATTGTCTCTGCACGTACAGGGACGAGCGCCTCATCGAGCATGTGGACAAAATAATGGCAACAGCACATGAAAGGGGAGCACTTCGACTTTGAAGCACGGCTACGAGTCCAGCTGCGATGCAGTGAGTCATAGACTAACAGCACTTTGCTGTTGCACAAGTTCACAATTAGCCCTTGACTTCATACGCGAGTTCTCAGGACAGTATGGGACAACTAACAGAGTCACAAGGAGACAACATTCTGTTTCTCGCGGTGATAAAAGAGCATTCGGTGCGTACAGTGGTGCAGTGTAATGAAGAGATGTTCAGGTGCTTTGCATCAGGAGCATCTGTTTGTTCTTTTTTCTCTTGGCTCCATCATGTCCCCCCGCTGTGCTGTAGATAAAAGCCACGGTCAGGATGGGAATTGCTGGTGCAGCGGCACCCTGTGAAAAATTGGCCAGAAATGAGCAGAAGCACATTTCGAACGTGTCAGTCTCCGGGGTCCGTCCGCCAGATGCTGTAAACTGCAGAATTAACAGTGTCACATGTCCGTTGTCAGCAGTTAAAGACAATGTGACGATGTGAACCGTCATCCCATGCAGTTTTTTTTTTTGCATATACCAGGTGGATAATACAACCTCATACACAAAGCTTAACCTCTTCAGATTCTTTGCATGGACAAATTCTTTGACCTTCCTTAATAGCAGATCTTAACACCACTGGACATTAGAATGAGAATTGAATAAGAAGAATAAAGGCCTTTCTTTTTCTACAATACCCTTCGAGTGTACAGTAGAAGAAGAAAAAGAAGAGGACTCGGTTGATTGTGACCTTTGACCCTTTTACCCTTTACAAATAATACGTTTGTGTCAGTATTTCAAGATCGAGTTGATTTAAGTGCTGCCACCGAAGACTTGAGGCTACCATTCTCCAAACGCCTTTGGTATTGTCCTTCACAATGAATCATCGAAAATATGTGTTTTCCCACTTGACGAACGTTTCACTTTTGGTGCACATTTTCTTCTTTCCCTAGATGCTATTCGTCAAGACCGGTCTTTAGCAACTCAAGTGTGGGCCACTTCTCACATTCTTCACCTTCAGGTGCAACGTGTGTGCGAGCGCGGCCCAAATCCATAATTCATCTTGAGGTCCAATGGCACTTGACGGTGAGCACATCTTAAAGTCAGACCTACCGGCTTGTTGGCTGAAGACGTTCATTCCAGCATCCGACCATCCAAGGTCAACACGTGTGTACGACCCCGCAGATGCATTATCTGCCTGCTCTGACTTCAAACTCTCCGGCTCTCCTGTTTGCAGAATCGACGTGTTTGCAGTGCAGCCTTTTTTTTAAATGTTGGTTTTATTTCAAAGGGACACTTAACATACAAGTATTTGTCCTAGAACAATTGTCAAACAGTTGTTCCATCATGGCTTGCAAGTGTCTGGGTGATTAATCTGGGAATGTAAACCTTAAATTCTCAGTTTTCTCATTGACTAAACAGTCCTGTTTGAAGCCCCCCCTCACCAGAATAACTCCACCATCGCTCATGCAAAAATGTAATCACTGTGAAAGCACCAGTAATCAGGACTGGGAGTGCTGGTGCACCAAGGAATTCCAGGGGAGTGTGATCACAGCCAGGCTGGCGTTGAAAGCCCATATCTGTGGTTTAGTGGGGCACCAGAGTCCCAGAAGAGCATGGGCAAGGGGGGGAGGGGGGGTTCCTTCTGTATCCGCACATGACAGGTGACAAAAGCATCCCCCAAAAGAAACCAGAAACATGAAAGATGAAAATACTTATAGCAATAAAAAAAAATCCTTTCGTGTTGGCATGATCCCAAGATTTATTTTCCATAATTATATTTTCTACAATTCTGCGACAACAAAGTAAAATTCCACCTTCTGATTAAGATGTACAAAGGTAAATGTCAAGGATGAACTGTCAGTGCTAAAATGCAGATGTTTAGTACTCAAGCATCATAATCTGATAATGTCACTTGAGGGAAATTCTAAATTATTACGATTCATCCTGAGGGGGACTGCAGAATGTACTCGAATGCTTGAAACAGATTTCCTAGCAAGGCCTCTGGCATTTGTTGTGACATTTCCTTTGATGCTACAGTTTTCCGCCCTATTATGGTGCTCGAGGGAACGTCATGGGTTCACCAAAGTCAGAGGGATTCGTTGCCAGGGAACCATGAATGTCTGCACAACATTTTGTGACAAACATATTTCTCAGGATTCGTAGAAACTGTCGTTGGGGCCACAGGAAAGGCCAGGGTATCGCCAGAGACTTGAGGATTCATCCTCTGGGAACCATGACAATCTTCCAAATTTCACGTCAATGGACCCAACAGTTACGTCAAGAAATGTCACGGATAAACACGAAATGTTGTTCTCACGGTGGCACTTGAGGAAAAGTCAGAGGATCCATATTGACCCCGAATGCCTGCGTTCCCAGAAACCACATCCTGACTTCACTCAGAGGTTCCTACCTGCATGTTCAGACCTCTGCTTCGGCTCAACGGTCTCAGCCCTCATCCATCTGCACTGCAGCCGCCTTGCGTTTCAACACAGCAGCTATCGGACTGGCACACAAAAGCAGACCACGACAGATACCGCCACGAGGTGTGGACGTACATTCTCAGTCGTCCCCATGGCGCTGCCTCCCTAGACTTTCATGCACTGCCAGGAAGCCGTTTTTCTCACACTGATACTCGGATGGCCGGAGAACAGAGAGGGACACAATCACTCAGTGGCCCCAAAAAATGATACTCGGGCACAAAAGTCATGTTGCCTTTGTGTCTTAGCACTTCATCCTTCTGCATATTTAATATCCCAACGTCTCAGGGCCCTCTGAGTCTTCTGGGTGATTGTTGTCTAAGCGGGAACAGTGTAATGAGTATCCGAGGTGACTAACCAGTGGGCTGAGGGGTGAGTCACAGAGCAGCACCCTTTTCACATGCCGAGTTCTCAATTCTCCCTTTCGGTCCCCAGAGGTGATGAGTGGCCCCATTGTCAGCACAATGGTGGCACTGCACACCATTCAAGTCCTGGGCAGATTATAGGGCTATTAAAATCCCCTGCTTTTAATCCTCCGGTGTGCCCGATCATTCCAAATCCAATGCTGTGTTATTATTTAGCCACTTGCGCAGGATAGCGGGGCCTCACTTAGACCCAGGGATACCTTGGGGCCTCGTCAAGTATTTGAGCACAACTATAGTTTCAAAAAGTCGGCCAGGGAAGTTTTTACGATGGGATTTACAGAAAAATTAAACAAACATGGGAACATTGAGAATAAACATGATGCAACTCGAGTTAAATTATGTGTGTGTGCGTGTGCGTGTGCGCGTGTGTGTGTGTGTGGCGCAGTAATGATAGATGCAGTAATGACACATTAGAGCACTCTATTGTTAGTTCAAAGTAGAGTTGCGGATGAAAGAGAAGGTGATGGATGGACAGAGTCTGGCTTGTAAGACATTGATTACTATCATCGTTGCTCTCGCTGCCTGTCGCCCTGTAATAGTGGTGTAGTACAGTAGCAACGTGAGCGCTCGGAGTAACCCAGCCGGGGCACGCACAGAGCTACGGCGGCGGCAGTACGCACAAGCCCTTTTTCAAAAAGGACGGTCTAAATTACAGTCTTGGAGGGGAAAGGGCAAGGCAGCGAGGAAGAGCCTCGCTGTCAGGTGGCAGCTCGGTCTCAAGTGCTCATTATGTCGCTCAGCAGTCGGGCTACCGCACAAATCTACTGGGCGGATAACAGGCTCGCCAGAAAAGCAGGGAGATACTTGAAAAAAAAGAAAGGTTGTTGTAGTTTTACTGTCAGCATTTAAGTAATATTACACTAGTGGTGGATTATAAGTGAGGTCACGGTGTAACAGCTCTCCTTTTTGGTGGTCTGCTTCAAAAACTCAGGTGAAAAGATACATAGCCAGGTAACTAACCAGCCAGTACATTACTCAAGTACAATTTAGGTACAATTACCGAATATTTTAACTCAATGGTACCTTTTTATTTCACAAATCTATATTCCAAAAGTCAGTCTCCGGTATACTCCACGGCGTGTTTTGACAGCCGGGGTTAGCCCTTTTTCACATTCATATTTTACATACAAACCTATTATCAGTTTATAAAATCACAATGCAACAGCTTGCCGGGCATTTTGGTAACAGAATTAGCTCGGCCTATACCAGCTACAACAATCTACAGGCATAATCACATCCTTCAATGAACAAAAAAAAGAAAACTCCTCACATTGAAAACTACATACAGTATTAATGTCCATATATATATATATACATATACGGTATATATTGGTATATATCTCACAACTGACAAATATATGTCATTGCAGATGACATCCATCTTCCTCATGGTGTTTGTGTCTGCAGAAATGTGTGTATTTCACTTTCACAAACTGCAGGGTGCTCACTTTCTGTCCGGGGTCCCCACAAGTTAACTATTTATTCTATGGTCACAACCTTTTCTTAACTTATTGTATTTATGGTTATGTTTCGTTGAGGGTGTGGGTTTGAGATTGGGCTGGTAATGATGGTTGAGGTGAGGGTAGCGTCCAAGAAATGGATGTGAGTTAATACAGTGACCTCAAACACCAGTGACAGGCCTTGGCTTTTTTTCCACATGTCGAAGTGTCACACTTCATGGAACAGGAAGGTGCAATGAGCAAGACTTCTGTGACTTCGAAAAAATGAATCAAGCAGACTTCCTGGTGCTCAGACAGAGTTCTTTGAACCTCCTAAACCTTAAAACCTAGCAGTCATTGCAACATCTGTGATAATATTTAACAAACCTCTCTGATTCTCTCTGTCTGCCCACAGCCTTCCCCACAGCCCTGTCTCTCAGTGGCCCTGGGCTTCTGTATTAAGTTACATGTTTTTGCTGGTAGTGTGAAAAAAAAATGAGTCAGACAGACAATGAAACTGATCTCATTCCTCTTATTATCCCATGCTATCAATTCTGTTAGCTTCCAAAAAACCATTAAATACAGTCTTTGCTCGCCATCTAGTGGTGAAACGTATGATATACACAATGTGGCAGCGTCTCTGTATCATCGTTACTGAGATTTCCTCGGTTTCTCCTGAGAATGAGGAAGACACTCAAAACATCACTGCTTTCTATAGTATTTAAGCTCAGGTGTAAACTACAAGGGTCCATAAAGAGAACAAGTGTGACCCTGCATGCTCTATTAGACTGGCAGCTAATGTAATGCTACAGATGAGGAGCAAAGATTTCAAACATATTTCTGTTTTACAACCCAAACCTGTAAAAATAAAAGTAAACGAATTTTCCTTAATGAGGGAATAGGAAAACTTAATATTGAACTCGGATGTACAAGAACAATCAAGTTACAAAGTATGTAGAAAAAAAACAATTTAGCATATAGCAATTGCAAAATACATTTTCAAACCAATCGTTGAAACGTGAAAGAAAAATTAAACTGCAACAATTTTGATTACTGATTTATTATTTTAAACCCCTAAAGTTAAGGTCTACTATTGTGTATCGTTGTCTTTATAAATCCCATGGACACATGCATGACTTATGTCCAACTTTTATGCAAAACAATTTCTCAAATGTTAATATTCACTTGTTATTCAAAGTTGATTTTTTTTTTACATTTTTTTTTTTACAACTAATAGGAAAAAACAACAACAATCTGAAAACGATCACTTTGGCTTCAAGGAATCATGATGGGCCTTTTCACAATTTTTCCTAACATTTCATTAACTGGAAAACAAATCTATTATTAGAGAAGATAATTGGCCAACATTTTGATTTGCAAAAAGGCCCAAATGTTGGCAACAACAGCCCTTCTCATAGAATTGAATAACGCAACCTTGGCCGAAGTTGATCAAATCAATTAGGTATGGTTACAATAAAGACTTAAATGTGGATCTGGTCCCTCTAAACTTGAATCAGTGGTGCTCATCTTTAGTCATGTAGACAGAAATTAAACGTATGGAAATGGGGCTTTTCGGGGCGGCGGCTACAACCACTGATGACGCAGTCGACCGACGCGAGCCGAGCCGAGCCGAGCCGATCCGATCCGGTCCGGGAAGCCTCCGCAGCTCGGCAGCAGGAAGCCACCCGGAGCCGTGACGTCACGGCGCTCTGACAAGCTGGTGGTGCCCGGAAGAAAAGATGGCGGATCATGAGGAGCAGCTCTCCGACGAGGAAAAGGTACGGCGCCGCTTTAACCGCGCGTTCGGCCGGCCCGCCGGCGCCCAGCCGGACGCGTCGGGCCGCTCGACTTTCGGCTCGTGTTCGAGTCCCGCGGCTCGGCGTCGACCGGCGTCGCTGTTCAATTGCGGGGAAGGAAAGCCCAGGCCTCGGCACTGCCGCCGCCGCCGCCGCCGCTTCTGCTCTTATTATTTTTAGCTCAACTTCCGCTCGCTTGCAGATCTCAAGCGGAGGCTCCTTGTACGGCGCTGGCTCCAAAATAGGAACCGTTCATACCAGAAACCCTCCGAGCCCGACCCCCACGCCCGGTGGGTTCCGTGGACCCCCCTCGGCCGCTCGGCCGCCCGTGTTAGGGAAGTTCTCACAGATACACCCGAGCATCGGTAGCTAGCTCGTCAGTTTAGCCTAGCCTCAGCATGCTAACGGATAGCCGCACTTGCTAACACGCCCTTTTACGCTCTTTGATTACACAGTGGGGGGGGGGGGGCATATCGTTATCGGTGATGTTTGGGATTATTATTTGAATCGAGACCTGTCGTGGCAACCACTCGCCTTCCACAAGCTACCCTGCCAACTTACTCCTGCAGCTGTCAGTGAGAATATGTGGGAACTTGATCAACGATCAACGAGATCGCACTTGACAGCTCGCTGTGCACGCTTGGTTTCGAAAGGGTCACACTTTGGTATTCAGTCGTTATTCATTTTTCCTCTGTAAGGCGTTTATTTCAGCTTGGTCGGCCGAATGGATGGGATAGCTTTTGTGAGATGCAGCCACTTCCTCAGGACTTACAGCTGTCACCACGTTTATCCATGAAGCCACAATCTGATGACATAATAGACAACCAACCAATCACTGGTTACCACTCATTTTCTGTTTTAAATGTGATACTTGGTCTTTGCAATGTTGGTCAGAGTTTCCAAGCAAATTCTCAACATCTTTATTATTATTTTGTGAATAACATGATCTAACCTTGATCTACAGAAAGGTTCCTGTCAATGAATAAAACAGCAGGAACAAGCCTTACAGTGTTTCTTGATGGGTGTGCGTGCACGCAGGTATGCGTATGCATGTGTGAAAACTTGGTTTCCCAGTCTTGCATTCCTGCCAAGCGTGTTACTGTCACCGCATTGGAAAATGATTTTTGGATCTCTTGCGGTGCCACCCGGCGGGTTACGTGACACACCGCTCGCAGTCGGAGCGGCGCGTCTGGTTTCAGTTTGTTCCCTTTTCCACGTCGACCTGAGGTCAGAAGTTTTTCAGGGTTTAGGGCGGCTCATTTCACCCGTGGGTGTGACTGCATCATGCTCATCGACACACAGGCACCAGCTGCCGGCTGAACATTTCATCACACACGGGGCTGTGGGGACGCTGTGGCCAACCTTGTGTTTTTGTCTTGTCCCGGCCTAACAATTTCTACTGTGTTCAGGCTTTACGACATGAAGCGGTGGTAAAACGGCTGACGACTTCAGACTTTGCTGCCATGAAGAGGATGGCAGTTCTGTTCGTCTCTTACCCTCATTGGTTTCCACAATTGTCAAGCCACTTTCACTTTGTTGACCAGACAGCATGATTCTTTGGAACTGAGAGAGAACGCCTGCTGGCGACCTGCCAGGCAGACTTGCAACATTACACAGTGTTCAGCAGGTGGAAGCTGTTCATTTTCTGTCTCTGAGCATGATTGTTGTTGAGATCGTGTGGTCACATTATGCATCCACCCTCCACTGTACGCCATAAAAAGCATCAGCGCCAGAGTTTCCGTGCAGTTGCATGCCGCACCGTGAAGGCCGTCTCTCCTATGCATTTCCTGCAGAGCAATCGGCCGTCTGCTCTGGCCCCTCGGCTTGTGTTGTGCAACACTCTGAAAGACTGCAAAGGGTTGACAAATGTGTTTTTATCTGGTCTAACCTTGTGACAGTAATAGTTTTCAAAATTCACACGCTAGTTTGAATAGCTCTTTGTCTGACCAGTCGTGTGGAATAAATGGAAAACAAATGACGTTTGTTGACCTGCCAAGGAAAGGTAGAGTGGAACACCCAGCCTCAGCCAGAGTCTCCCAGCAAACGACTGATGGTGTTTCCCCCACACTGAGTGACGAATCTGAAAAACTTGTTTTTGTAGGAATCATGGCGTGCTGTGATCTGACATCACTGTGATCACTGTTTCATCTATTTTTGGAAGAAGCAGCTGGAAGACACGATAATGTGTAGCCTTTGAAACGTTTTTTGTTTTTTTTAAAGCAGGACTGCATTTGTGTCAAATACCATAGTTTAGACTTTGTCGTCCTTGTGAAATACTATCTTAAATGTCCCAGTGGAGGGAATTTCTGTCCTGTTGATGCTGCTGTTGTCAGCATCACTTAGTGACCTGAAATAACCAAAAAAGGAGAACCAAAAAGCTTCCAAATTGGGATTTAGTGAATAGTCTCTTCCACTTGTAAATGATTAAACGGCAAGACGAGTTTGTCTCTCAGCCACAGATACCAAGTGCTGCACGCAGCCTGGTTAAACCATCTGGGCACTGGCTTGCCAGCTTCCTGATTACAGCAAAGAAACCACACGAGTATTACAGGAAACTCTCAGTACTCGGTGCATTTGCTGTTGGTTCTGTCATCTGAACTTAAGGGCCTGTGCAGGCAGCAAAACCAGAAAGAAAACAGTTTGACTATTTTACCTGTCAACTACATTGTTTGTTACTGGATAAAAACCCCCCCAGAAATAATGACGTGGCAGCCTTTTTTTTAAGGTGCAATATGGTGAAATACTTCTGTAAAGGAACTGGGTGTCTGGTGTGGTTTCCCGCCTCAGAGAGAGGCAAATCGTTCTGTCAGCCATAAATGGTCGGGTGAGAATACATAATCTTCTGAAACGGTTTATAGGGGAAGTAAGCTGATTTATTTGTTATTGTCATTATTGTTATGATGCTGAGGTGCTTTTAGTAATACCCATTCGTATTCAAGCTGAAGCGGTCAGCTGTAATGTCACCATTGTGCTGTCAGTGTTTTTTTTAAATGTTAGCGCTTATTTGAACCTGTGGTGTTTTGGGAATGAGCAACTTAATAAGCATCACGAGAGGGAAAGTTCTCTCTGTCCTCATAAATATGTTCAGACCAAGAATACTGCTCATAATGACTTTAGCACTAAACCAGCAGTTAGTGTCTCAGCTGTGAGGAGAACCTATAGCACACATGAGACGCCCAAGTCACATGCAGAGGTGAGCAGAGGTGATTGAGCAAGCTAAGCAAACGTTGCAGGTCCCCTTTAGGCCAGTTAAAATCCATAATAAGACACGAGACACAGCACTCATTTAAAGTGTTGTGAGAATGGAGTCAGCACAGTCTGAAATGTGTGTATGAATGTGGTACATGGGCAAACCCTCTTGTAATTTCAGGTTCAAGCTGTGTAGAGAGTGTGTGTGTATGAAGGGTTGTAACCATATAGTTCCAATGTTTCCAACTTTTTTAAAAGAGTGCAGCCAAAATATGCTATTAGAATCACAATGTTTCCAACTTTTTTAAAAGAGTGCAGCCAAAATATGCTATTAGAATCACATACACCTTTTATTTAGTCTAGGAGGTTGACCGATAGGGCTTTTCCGGGGCCGCTACCGATACTGATTATTACTAATCTAAGAGAGCAATAACCGATATTTGTCTGCATTAAAAAGTGTCAAAAGACTTCAAAATTCAGAATAATACAAACTCTTAACACAAATCTTTGTTGAAATGCCTTAAAGCATATGTTTCGTTCACAGAACCTTTTCAACATGAACTTAACACACAAGTGCAGGGAGCTATCAGCAGCATTAATATAAAGTTGAACAGACAAACATGGACGGGACATTGCTAAAGTTTAGGGAGTAGTGTCTGCGTCAGAGCCGAAGTACCACATTTTAAAATGAAATCATCTTATCGGCTGAAAAAATGGCCAGTACCGATAATCATGAAAAATGTTGAATATTGTCTCCGATAATCGGCCAGGCTGATTATTGGTTGACTCCTGATTTAGTCCCAGTATTTGTTTGCTGAAAGCAAATTAGTTTCTACAGTACGTGTGCATGTATGTTTGTGTAATACGGACTGTTCGTTCCATGTGGCTGGTAGTTGAAAAGGGAGAGTGAAGACCACTTTTAAAACAAGCGGCTCATAAATTAAGTATTTGAATTTGTCCTGCATGAATGGAAGAGCAGAGTTGGTTCAGAGTTTCGACTAAAAGATTCCCGCAGACCGTTGTTTGCCTGTGTTTCCCTCGGAGGTCTAACGTCCAGAGGAGATCCGGCATATTAACAAGTTCCTGCAAATGTTCCTATAGTTCCTGCGGTGGAAACGCAGCTTTATTTAGAGAAGGTTTCTTTACAGAACTCGGAGCATAGTGCTGCGGACTATGCCAGGTTTAGTAGCACCAATGTAAAGAATGTATGTAGGGTGCAGTGTGGCATTACAGATGGGAGCATCCACCAAATCCCACGTACAGAATAACCATGTACCTGTTTAGATATTTAATATATGCATCTGGTTTGATGTAAACAAAGATTGCAATTGCTGAAAAATGTTTAATTCACCTTTAGTTATGCAATACTCACCATCATACTTAGCATACAGCCACCTGCTTATTGGCTCAGTTATTACACTTTTTTCCCCCTCAAGATTTCGACTTTTTAAGTTTTGTCAAAGGTTGTCTCCCCCTTGTATTGCAACTCGTTTTATTATCTGGGTAAGAAGGCGCACAAAAACCACCAGGTAAAATATAATGCTCTTTAATTATGTTCACTTAATTAAATCATTGTACCTCACTTAATTGGCGAAGATTCTCTTCCAACAGTCACCGAGCTTGGCTTGTGAATAACTGTCAGGCTACAGAGATAGCATGTTTGACTGCTGCAATTAAGTGGCATCTCCCTTTAACTAAAGAATGCAAAGACAGAGGAGCACTGTCTGTTAGTGCCTGCAGCAGTGGCAGAGACCTGGAGATGCATCCTTCTTTAGTCTCACCCCGTGGATAGAGCACCAAGCCATGAGGGGCACGAATAGGATTTATTCGAAGCATGAGAAACTACATCAGTAAGCACATTTAGAAACTTTTCTTTGAACGAGATCACAATCTGGTTGGCCCAGGAGTTTCCTATGAAATGATACATTTTGATTTGTAAAGCCCAGTGGTTTTGCACTGTGTTGTCTGTATACTGGATGTTGTAATACAAGCCAGTGGTATTCCATGTAGGTTGCTCGGGGTAAAGTGAGTACTTTTAGTGGCACTGCATGAGTATAAGCCATTGGATAGGCTGAAAGTGACAAATAAGCACATTGAAAGTAGACAAGGCAGCATTATTCAGCTTCAGCATTTATGCAGAGTGAGAGTGTGTCCAGCAACTGCAAGGTCACAAGCTGATCCCTGCCAAAGCATATACTATACAGTAGCGTGTGTGTTCCAACTTGTTGAACAGTGAGACGATTCAGCGGTTACTGTATGAATTGTTTGCCATTTGTCAAGTGAACATTTACATCTCAGGGCTCAGCAAGAATATCACGGTCTGAGCCAATCAGAGGCAGAGTATGGGTTCTGACCCTGGTATTCTTCTTTTTTGGTGGGAAAAAGAAATCAGGCATAGTGTTATAAGCCTTAATATACTATGTGTGAAACCGTGCCTTGTATGCTATTCTACACCTTTATTCCTGTTTACAGTCATTTACATAATGTGTTAAGAAATTACCAATGTATGAATGGGAACTGCCAAGAAAACATTTAAAAGGGGCAGCGAAAATTTTTGGATGCACCTAAATTATGTGATGGTGCTGAAGCTCAGGTGCTAGAGGTCAGAGGTCAGTCAGGAGAATTTTGTTTCACATAGGTTTGATGGGAAAATAAAGGAGACAAATTACCAAGCAACTTTGATGAAATTTATAAAATCAGGGCTCAATTGAGATCAACTGAAACTGGTCGCCGCCTGGATTTGTTGTTGACGTTTTGTCGACCAGTTGCCACATTCTGCTTTTCATCAGCAGAGGATCAATCCCTCTTATAGACTATGGCTGTCTGACATCCCGTCATGGACTTAGTATTCATAATTTATTGCACGCACATCTCAGCTCATCAACCACCCCAGCACCCCCAGTTATCGCCCGCATCAGGTTGGTTCCCCTCTGAACTTTGTCCTGTCTCTGGTGTAGCATTACGAGGCATCAGGGCAGCCTTATCCCTTTCTATCTATCTAGGATACTGTAGTGGAGGCATGCCAGGGAGGGGGATCAAAGATGGGGAGATGATGCAGCTTAAAATGCCCACAGGGCAAAGTATTGCCTCGGTTTTATTCCTGCTGGGGTTTTTTGTGCCATTATCATTATTTCCATGGATCTGGATTGGCATGATAAGGCGATTTTTAATGCCAGGATTAAGTAAATGTAGCGTCAGTATCTGTGGGTGTAGTTGCTAGTCTGGATTAAGAGAGGGTGCTGCCTAAGAGGGTGTTGGGATAGTGCAGTGGGAGTCTGTTGCTAGGAAAGGAGGGGTTGTTGGGTAATAGGAGGATGAATATACAGTGAGCAAGTAGAAAGAAAAGACACCAGCTGGTGTCTAGGCCAAGAGCACAAAGACATGAGGAGCCCACACTACAAGGACGCCTACGTCCACGGCTGAAACTGTCACCAATACAATCGGTCACAATTAGGTCGAGCTATTCGATTCAATTCTATTTAAAGATATTGGTGCCTGTCCTTGCTGTTTGAGGAGGTGGAACAAAGCGTCTGTTTGGCGGTTTTCCTTGAAAACATCATTTAAACAATGAATCAATCATAAAAAATGGTGCTGATTAAGTAAGTCTGCATCCTGAGATGTCTAAGCCTGAATTTCAAAAGGAACCTGATGGCATTAATGAGACAGATCTGTTAGCAGCATCTGAAGGAAACACTTCTAATCTCCCCACACGTCTTGAATTGCACCACATGAGAGAATCTAAATCTAAAGTAAAAGACCAAAGCTCTAAAGATATTGAGTCACATCTTTTCTTGTAAAATGTCAGGCATAATCGTTAACACTGGGGTTGTAACTAGTTTGTTACCTGGTGGGAAACTCCCCTCGTGTCGGAGATAACGATTTTTTTCAAGTTGTTGTTTCAAGTGCAATTGTATTGAACAATTTAGAAAAATGTATAGGCGCCAGACTGCACTGACAAACAGGTCCTGATGATCTGTTCAGCATAAACCACCTAAGACTACATAGCTCAGTTTGTCCGAAGGGATTAGATCACCAAAGACTTGAATTGTTTAATACAACTTCCTGTAGAGACTTTTGCTGGAGCCTGCACAGTGGCAGTCAGTACTCGAGGCTATGGCCGGGTCTCCGAGCTCCCATGTGTTCCAGCGTAACACACTGCCGTTGGAAGGAACACTTAACGTCGTAGCTCAACATTCAATTTGCTGCAGTACAGCAATTACCTCTGCACACATTTAACTCGTGTTAACTAAGTTGTCTCACATTTACATTAATTTACATCTTCGACTCTGCGGATGCTCTACTTGGATTCCTTCATCGCAGAAAGCTGGTGAAACAGTGTTCATAGCAAACGACTTCCTCCTGTTTGTGCAATGGGTTTGTGGTCTCACCACTGGCTGCACCATCTTGTCATCCAACACCCGAGTAAGATTTAGTTCCTTGGTCCACAACGGCAAAGGCGACCAAACGTCCCCGTGAACATGGAGGGATCGTGTTAAACATGGAAATAACCAAAAGTGACCACGTTCATTTCGTGATTCATTCCTGTATTTCCTGTCAAAGTAGAACATATGCTCTTGTCTCAGTGCATTAGCAGAGCTGGTTTCAGAGGACGCATCATCCTGTTTTTAACTAGCTTTTAACAGTCAGTGCCTTACTCCTAATGGGCTAATGGAGTCTCTCTCCCTTCGCTCTGGTCAGTGATTCATTTGAACCCACATCAAACTCCCTCTGGCTTCATCTCCTCTCCTCAGTCTCCACGCACATTAAAACAGTCAGATCTGAATGTAAAACCATCCCTGGCCAATTCTTTACTGCTCCATCCCGAGCTTAATGCACAGTTGCTCACGGAGAATTTGAAGTATTTTTTTTGTCAGCATTATTTAAGCCAGTGTCCAAAGTCTTAAAATCCTTTTTCATGCCAAACACTTATTGGACATTCAATTTTTTTGTCTGAACTTTTATTCTTGTCAGGGTGGAACAGAAGGCAATATTCAAAATGTCTTTACAACAGCCTCAGGTTTCTTCCATCACATGCCTGATTTAATGCAGATAAAATGGAAACTACATTTCCGGTAGGTGTGAGTCTTATCTGTCCGTGTGTGTGTTAGCCCAGTTACAGACTGTCAGCCTGTTAAGGGAGTACCCTGCCTCTTCCCAAAGACATGCTGCCTTGCCCATGACCAATGATAAGAGGTTCAGAAAATGGATTTATGAATATCATTACACTATTACATTACACCGAAACAGCAAGACAAGACATAGACAACATTTAAAAGTATAGTGTCATGCATTTCCGTTCTGTTCCTGATTATGAGACCATGTATCCACTGCTCCGACAGTAATTACAGGGGTTCTGCTGAACTTTGACTCTATTAATAGACTTTATTGAAACCGGATCTGGGCATAGAGAGAGTTTGATTTGGTGTCAGATGTTTCAACTATGTGAAGTGAGTGTATTGAAGTCAGTTTATCTTGTCATTTTTACCATGCTCACAAATGGACTGTAATATTTAAATAACTTTGTGTTTTTAAATTAATCTTTGGTGTCTACATGGCCCTAGATTCACTGTATGCATACGTGGACAGGTGGAATTTGAGAATGAGATGTATCTACTTCAGTAAGGATAATGAGAAAAACAACATTGACATTGATGCAGACACTGATGGACTTTACCTCACCAGATGACAGTTGTGGAATTTGTTTTCTGGGTTAAAAAGAGACGAGGATTTAACTGCACCTCGGGCCTTCACAAATGTTTGACCCTTAAACTCGTGAGCTACAAGCTGACAGTGGTGTTGGTTGCGACCTCCGTCATCGGGGCTTTTTCCAAGAAGCATCTTCTGAATATAACCCGGAAGAACGTTTTTTCTACATCAGTCCATACATCAGTTGTGGATCCTGATAACTGAACTGGATGACTGACCGTCCAGTGCAATGAGGGAGACCCAATGCAAATGACTCTTCCCACCGGGATTTCAAGTCACAAACACTTGTTCAGCACAATTGGTTCATGATGATCTCAAGACAGTCAATTAGATTAATGCAGATAAACTTTCATCTCAACAGTACACACAGACAAACACAAGCGTCTTCCCGAGTGCCTTCCTTTCTCTCGGCATTGCTCATTAGCAAAAATCAATGTGCAGCTCTGCGCGAGTGCCAGAGCATACACACACTACTAATAGGGGCCCAGGGGACAGATGCAAGCAAACACACACACGCACGCACGCACGCGCGCACACACACACACACACACATATGAACACCTTCCACTGGTACCAACAGCTTGTGGGACTGAGGGGGGGGGACCTGGCTGAGCCACTGTATCCTGCCAGAGATAGAGAGTGGTAGACAGATACAGCGGTATGGCGAGAGAGCGTGTGTATTCAAGTCCTCAGCACATTTTTATGTCCATATATGGTTGTGAACCACACGGGGGAGGGAGGGGCTGTCGTCTCGCTGTCAGTTTGACATGTGACCTGGAAACAGGAAGTGTTGTGGTGCAGTAGAGAAATGGGGAAGAGGGAGAGAGAAGAAGATATGCTGTAGACTAAGACGCTGAGCCGCCTCACTCCACCCGCCTAACCAGTGACAGTAACACTACACCCCCTGTTGGCCACACTACATAAATATATTCAGCGTTTATATTTGTGATTTGTGGGCATTCAATTGGGCCTCCCTGTGAAGGTGAGCTAGAACTTCAGCAGACTGAAAAAGCAGTGAGCAGTGGTGGGTGTCTACAGATCCTTTACTTAATTTAAAGTACCAATAACACGAGTTGTAGAAGTTCTGTAAATGTGTTTTACTCAAGTAAAAGCACACAACGCATGTTATCTGTAAAATGGCATTAAGTCCCATTAATACGTGTTTTACTGTAAATGGTGAATTGTCACGAGGCATGAATACCATATTGGGTTTCTTTCTAAGTGATTAAACTCTGTCGGTCTGGTCAGATTATGTTTAACTGTTTATGTCAGAAACAAGTGTGAGAATCTTGAAAGAAAACAATTTAAAGAACCAGAGATGTTCAGAAACCAACAACGTATAGAACATTTGAACAGCTGTATGCTTCTAACCCTGTATGGATTGCTATCAATGATGTTTGGCCTGGCTCATCTAGTTTGACAGTCATAACTGAAAAAGAAGACAAATGAATAAACGAAAATGACTTATCTAAAATAGCTGTTTAAAGTGCAGCCACAGCTTATGAAAATTGAAGACATTCAAAGTTTTAAACAGCACACTTACAGTATAAACCAGAGCAACAGCAACTCCATGCAAGGAGCATAGGTTGTCTATGAAGGAACCAGGAGGTTCTCTAAGCTTATGGATTTCACTTTGTTTAATGTATGATGAGGATGTGATTTCTTTGACTGATTTCACTTTGACTCGCCAAACCTCTTCATCCCACCACAAAAAGTAACGATGAGGAAATGTTCCTGTCTTAGTGTGTACTTTGTGTCTTTGTTTGCAGGTACGCATAGCGGCTAACTTCGTCATCCACGCCCCACCAGGAGAGTTCAACGAAGTTTTCAATGGTGAGGCCCCTCTGTTTCTTTTCATCTACACAATGTATGTTTTTAAACATATCAATAATTCCCGGCAGGTAAAGTACTGATTCTTCACAGCACACAAAAATTCCAACGATTACAAAAACTAAGCCCGTTGTCAGGAGCACGTTTTGATGAATAGACCTTAGATGACTTTCATTACTTAAAAGAACATTACAAGATTATTTGCATGTACTTGAACATAACAACATACAAGATTCTGTGAAGTAACAGTTTGAAACCATTTTGGAGGCAGGGAAATTTTTACCGAGACTTATACTGGAAGGGACTTTGAATTTAGTTTTATGATTTTGCGCTACGAATTGACCTATATAAACATTAATACCACTGTATTTGTGAATATAGATTTTTGCTTTCTATCAGATCTGTAAGATCTGGAAACTCATAATTTACATAGCAACAGAATGCGCTTATTGTATGCATGATTCGTTGGGTAGGTTCACTGTCAAGTGATTTGCTGTTTCATGTTCAGTGGCTCTTTGGTGCTGAACAGTAACTCTATTTGTGTCACTTTAGGCGTATAGGAAAGTCAGAGTCACACTGACTGCTGCCGTTTCTGACAACACGCGACGCTGCAGGGTGAAGTCGCTTAAGACCCATCCCACTTCAGCTTCTGTTACTTTTTCTGCCACTTCTATGACGCCATGCGTCACCGCCTACCAAAGTGTCCACAGAGTCAAAGATATTCGAGTGGACACTAATATGAAACTTTTTGGGTTATAATAGGTGGTCAGGCATAGGTTTGTGTTTTCACAAAAGATGTCTTTAAAATCTGCTTTTGCAGTTGCTCAATCAGAGCATTTCCGTAAATGTGTTACATATTATACCACTGTGGCCACTGAGGAAGCAAAAAGCCACTATGACTTTTTGGTCGAATTGTAGCTCACCCTGCAGCACGTGTTGGCACCACACTGTCAAAGTATCGCCTGTGCATGTGTGTGTGTGGTTAAAGCTTCGTCCCGCCTCGATAAATGTCGTCCCCTCACAGGAGCGCCGCGGGGGCCGTCTGTCTACTTCTTATCACACACCAAAAGACAATCCCCTGTGGCCACGTTGCCCCCTCTCATCTCTTGTGTGATTTTACAGCTGTTTCCATTGAGCTAATTCACCATTCACCATTGTTCTCCGTAGACGTGCGATTGCTGCTCAACAATGACAATCTTCTCAGGGAAGGTGCAGCACAGTAAGTCCTTGGACTCTTTCCATGACTTGGAATCGTGTTTTTAGAACTTGAAAGTAAGGAGGGATACAAACTGTCAGTCTGCATTTCTTTTTTTTTCCTGTTTATAATTAATAGCAACGCAGCTGGGTGTTGGTTGTCATTTGGTGCCAGCTTTGTTTACTTTTTCAATAAATCAAGATGATGCAGTTAATGAAACTGAGAGAGAAAATGAGTCTTCCGCTGTATTTCTTATTCTGACTTCAGTCTTTATGTTTCAAATGCTGTCATCATATTTTATAAAGACAAAATCCTCATATAGAAATGATGTTTGAACAAAGCACTGAGTTGAGGGTATTAAGGTTTTTTTTGTGTGTGTCTGCAGTGCATTTGCACAATACAACTTGGACCAGTTTACCCCGGTGAAAGTCGAGGGATACGAAGAACAGGTGAGTTTATGCTTCAGCTTTTACTAAAGAGAGTGGTATCAAAAGTGAATTAGGATGACATCATTGGCCCAAATGCTACTTTCATTTCAGCTCCAGACTTTCCTGTTGCTCTCCGCACTCATTCAGCACTTTTGTGTCATGTACATGTTGATTTAGTTCATATCGCAGAATCTGCTGCTGCTGCACCATATGTATTTCATAATGCAATTGATGGAATGTGTTATTGATTGATGTTATTTTATTTTGTGACCAAGGCCAGCAGTCTCGTCAAATTCAATCAAGGCGCACTAAATTGTTCACACTCATAGATATCAGTCTCCATTATTTTCTTCCATCAATATCCATGAGCTATTTTCTGGGAAATCAGTAACAACACCCTATCTCGCAATGTGAAAGAAGTAATTAAAAAAAACCTGGATCTGCCCCTTTGTTCGGCCAAAATTAAACTGACCAACCAATAAGAAAACAAAAGAACATGGACATGGGTGAGAACATAACCTCAAAATTGATATGGGAGTAATAAAGTTGCGGTTATTGAAATACAGAGTGATACCTGAAATAATGTTTTGGACACTCGGGTGAAGAGAGGGGCGGAGCTGTCAACTGATCATCATCTGGTGGTGAGTTGGATCCGGGGGTGGGGGAAGACTCTGGATAGACCTGGTAAGCCCAAACGTGTAGTGCGGGTGAACTGGGAACGTCTGGAGGAGGCCCCCATCCAGGAGATTTTCAACTCACACCTCCGGCGGAGCTTTTCTGGCATTCCTGTGGAGGTTGGGGGCATTGAACCCGAGTGGGAAA
This sequence comes from Scophthalmus maximus, assembly GCF_022379125.1. Classification (NCBI taxonomy): domain Eukaryota; kingdom Metazoa; phylum Chordata; class Actinopteri; order Pleuronectiformes; family Scophthalmidae; genus Scophthalmus; species Scophthalmus maximus. The sequence goes on along the minus strand of NC_061521.1, from coordinate 2,347,507 downwards.
TGTTCAAAGCTTCCATTGCTGAAGCTGCGGCGGTGAGCTGTGGTCTCAAGGTCTTAGGTGCCTCAAGGGGCGGTAACCCTCGAACTCCGTGGTGGACACCGGTGGTCAGGGAAGCTGTCCAACTGAAGAAGGAGTCCTTTAGGGATATGTTATCCCAGAGGACTCCGGAAGCAGTTGCAAGGTACCGACGGGCCCGAAGGGCTGCAGCCTCTGCCGTGTCAGAGGCAAAACAGCGGATGTGGGAGAAGTTCGGAGAAGTCATGGAGAAGGACTTTAGGTCGGCACCAAGATGCTTCTGGAAAACCATTCGACATCTCAGGAGGGGGAAACGGGGAACCATCCACGCTGTGTACAGTAAGGATGGGACACTGTTGACCTCAACTGAGGAGGTAATCGGGCGGTGGAAGGAGCATTTTGAGGAACTCCTGAATCCGACTAACACGCCCTCTATGGTAGAGGCAGAGCTGGAGGCTGATGGAGGATCATCGTCAATTTCCCTGGCGGAGGTCACTGTGGTAGTCAAACAACTTCACAGTGGCAAAGCCCCAGGGGTTGATGAGATCCGCCCAGAAATGTTGAAAGCTTTGGGTGTGGAGGGGCTGTCTTGGTTGACACGTCTCTGCAACATTGCGTGGAGGTCGGGTACAGTGCCAAACGAGTGGCAGACCGGGGTGGTGGTTCCCCTGTTCAAAAAGGGGGACCAGAGAGTGTGTGCCAATTACAGGGGTATCACACTTCTCAGCCTCCCGGGTAAAGTCTACTCCAAGGTGCTCGAAAGGAGGGTTCGGCCAATAGTCGAACCTCAGATTGAAGAGGAACAATGTGGATTCCGTCCTGGACGTGGAACAACGGACCAGCTCTTTACCCTTGCAAGGATCCTGGAGAGGGCCTGGGAGTATGCCCATCCAGTCTACATGTGCTTTGTGGATTTGGAGAAGGCGTATGACCGGGTCCCCCGGGAGATACTGTGGGAGGTGCTGAGGGAGTATGGGGTGAGGGGGTCACTTCTTGGGGCCATCCAATCCCTGTATACTCAAAGCAATAGCTGTGTCCGGGTTCTCGGCAGTAAGTCGGATTCGTTCCCGGTGGGGGTTGGTCTCCGCCAGGGGTGCGCTTTGTCACCAATCCTGTTTGTGATATTCATGGACAGGATATCGAGGCGTAGTCGTGGTGGGGTGGGGTTGCAGCTCGGTGGCCTGGGGATCTCATCACTGCTTTTTGCAGATGATGTGGTCCTGATGGCACCATCGGTCTGTGATCTTCAGCACTCACTGGATCAGTTCGCAGCCGAGTGTGGAGCGGTTGGAATGAGAATCAGCACCTCAAAATCTGAGGCCATGGTTCTCAGCAGGAAACCGGTGGATTGTCTACTCTGGGTAGGGAATGAGCTCTTACCTCAAGTAAAGGAGTTTAAGTACCTCGGGGTCTTGTTTGCGAGTGAGGGGACAATGGAGCGTGAGATTGGCCGTAGAATTGGAGCAGCGGGGGCGGTATTGCACTCACTTTGCCGCACCGTTGTGACAAAAAGGGAGCTGAGCCGGAAGGCAAAGCTCTCGATCTACCGGTCAATCTTTGTTCCTACCCTCACCTATGGTCATGAAGGATGGGTCGTGACCGAAAAAACGAGATCGCGAGTACAAGCGGCCGAAATGGGTTTCCTTAGAAAGGTGGCTGGGGTCTCCCTTAGAGATAGGGTGAGAAGCTCAGTCATCCGTGAGGAGCTCGGAGTAGAGCCGCTGCTCCTTTGCGTAGAAAGGAGCCAGTTAAGGTGGTTCGGGCATCTGGTAAGGATGCCCCCTGGGCGCCTCCCCTGGGAGGTGTTCCAGGCACGTCCACCTGGGAAGAGACCTCGGGGTAGACCCAGGACTAGGTGGAGAGATTATATCTCCACACTGGCCTGGGAACGCCTCGGGATCCCCCAGTCAGACCTGGTTAATGTGGCCCGGGAAAGGGAAGTTTGGGGCCCCCTACTGAAGCTGCTGCCCCCGCGACCCGACCACGGATAAGCGGTTGAAGATGAGATGATGAGATGAGAGATGAGAGTGATACCTGAAATAATGTTATAACTTGAAAATGTATTATTCTAATTATTTTTTATTATTGTATAGTGCATAAACTATATCCAAATCATCAGCGATGAAAACCCCACTTCAATAGAGAGCCACAGAGATTGTTTCCTCAGTGGGGTGTCTAGTGCTCTAGAACATAAACTCTTTACAAACTCTAGATCTTTGGGAAAAAGAGACGATAACAGAAACATGATAACCAGGGACTCAAGCTTATTCCGTTTTGTATTGTTATTTTTACGCTTGTATCATCTAAGGGGAATTACAGCAGAGAAAGGGGATTGGATAAAAGGATCAGAGCAGTCCCTGTGTTCATTCATCAAACACGTCCGTACTTTAATGTCATTGTTCCCACCGCCCTGTGAGATTGAAGGTTGAACATGGTGACGGTGGCGTATGTAGCTGTGTGTTAGCCCCAGTAACTATTGCAGTGTCCTATGTAAAGATGTCATCATCTCCCAGTGTACCCACACCACGGATTGAAATTCCCTGGTCTTATACCCATCAGGCTGAGCCGAGTGTTGAGGGCGGAAGACAGTACATGGAAAAATTCAGCCTGATGGCTGTGTCCCTGGCTCCTCTTTAGTTCTGTTTGTTTTTGTCTTTCACTCTGTCAATCCTTTTAATTTCTTATTAATTTCTTCCTCCCGTCTTAACCACTTTCTACTTTATTTAATATCTCTTTCTCTGGCTACATTTGTCTTCTGTTTCTCTTTCTGTGTTCACTTGCCATCTTTCCTCCTCTCCAGGTCTTAATCACAGAGCATGGCGACCTCGGAAATGGCCGGGTCCTGGACCCCAAGAACAAGATCTCCTTCAAGTTCGACCACCTGAGGAAGGAGGCGAGCGACCCGCGGCCCCATGACGTCGACAGCTCCCTGGAGGGCTGGAGGAGCTCCGTGGACTCGGCCGTCAGGGCCTACGTCAAGGAGCACTATCCCAGCGGAGTCTGCACCGTACGTCCCAGGCGCCTTCACAAGCACAATGCTGTTGTTTCAGTCATAACAAGGGGCAGTTCACATGCGAAGAGTTCAAATCCTTTCATAGTGTTTTCAATTCTGCCGGTTCTGTTATGAACTCCCACTGTTCCAACCCAGCCCTGTGTGAACAGTGAATTCACAGTTTGTGCGGTGTAACCCAAGTGTTTTGCAAATGAGGAGAACGGACTGGTGTCCACTCCACTTTGCTTTAAGATAAACCAAATCTAAAGCCAAGACAGGTGTAGTTGCCACCAGTGTTCAATACTTGTCAAGCAAGAGAACGAATCCTCTCCAGCTCCAGAATGTTATTCTGTAGTAGCTGATCCTGACGACTGTTGTTTTGTTAGGGAAATGAGAATTTAGCTAAGAAAGTTTTTTTTCAGATATCACAAACTATTACTAGGACAAATTTTAGTTCAGACAGTTATCTGTTAAAAAGTACCCTGTTTATGTTCCATGGTGTACCACAACTGCTTGAAACTGCTTCTTCTTTTGTTTTTGGACCAACCACTTAACATACCAGTCTTTATTATCTCTATGTATCCACTGTGCTTGTTCAAAGTGAGTAAAAGCAACAAGAACAAGTCATCTTTTCAAAAATTCTGTACAGTACAAGAAGTAATAGCAGGGCAATATTTGGAAGTTGTTGCAGTTTCTTTTATAAAGCTCCTGTTTGTGTAACAATTAATGCAGTGTGAACAATACGGTTCTGCTGCACACAAAAGTGAGCTGTGAATTTAAGTGATTTTTGACAAACGAGCTCTGAACATGCTCTTTATATTACAGTCTTCAAATTGCAGGTTGACATGTCATGTGATTCAGCTGACGAAATGTGGAGCAGCAAAGTAGAACTAAGCAGAGTGTCCGTCAACCAGCAAGGGAAAATGTACTAAAAGAAAAACCTACTGCGTGTGAAATCTGATCTGACAGTCATGTTTCTTCTCCCTTTAGATTTATGGGAAAACCATCGATGGACATCAAACCATCATCGTGTGCATCGAGTGCCATCAGTTTCAACCAAAAAACTTCTGGTATGTTTCAGTCACTTGCTTCATAGATCTTGACATTTTGTACCTCTGCGATTTGAAACCTCTCATATATTAATTTTTTTTCTTGAAAAGAGACTGAAAGCAGCGAACTCTTTGATCCAGGATGGAGAAAAAGTTGTCAGCCTAGAATGTTATTATGACTTAAAAGCCAGACTCAGTTTTGTTTGTTTGTTTTTATCTCCCCCCAGAAGAAACAACACCAGTGTCAATCAAATCTTTTTTTTTAAATGTCAAAAACCGATCAAAAGATTTAAAAGCCTCCGACATGATTTGAAAAGTACAAGAAGCTTCAGAGGCATTACTTTAATTGGCACCTTACTGTGGAGCACTCGCCGGTTGGCCCCTAACTGTTGCTGAGCTCTTTCTGATCGGGTTAATCTAATTGGATAAGAACTGCACCAATCCTCTTTGCTGCTGGGTTTTACTGGGCTTATGGGTTGTCGGGTGTAATGATCCCTCAACTTCTATTATATGACTGCCACCGCCGGCTGCCATGCTTGAGTAACCAGGAACCTGTTCGTCACATTAAGGGTAATATAATGGGTAATATTATGAAATATGCTTTTATATACTACATATATATATATATATATCCTCTTCGATGTTTGATTCAAGGTTCATATTGTGCAAACAACTTGGTGCTGTGATTCAACAATTTTTTGTGATTGGATATGGACAACCATTTTCCTCCAAACAAGATTAACACATTACTGCTTTAAATGAGCTCTGACATTTTCGGACTACTCCTTGTGTGAAAAAAGAAAAACTCAGTTTTTAATTTTATATCAACAATGCTTGCTGCTAGCAGGCAGTTAATGGTCTTGATGTTAATTTATTTGTGTGTGATCAGGACAGGAATATCCTTTTGTTATCTTAAAGTGTAAACGGTTGAGTTCACTATGTGAAAGTCCATTTAAAAGTCTAAATTCATAGCAGCACTATTTATGTTATGTAATGATTATTATATATCATTGACAAAAGAAGGGGAATGACCAACATCAAGTGTCTACTGAGCCCTCCCGGGGGGATGATGCATCATTTCATATTGTGGTGAGATCATGTTGGTCCAAAATCTCTCAAAGGGTTGAGATCTACGGACTAACTTTAGATTCACACCACTTTCTTACGTATCAAATCATTCAGTGACACCTCAGGTCCTGTGTTGGAATAGATATATTTAAATGTCCAAATCTTTCTTCAGCTTACTTACTGGTTTAATCAATATGATGACTGTTAACTCTGAATATTGCATGAGGCAACTCTACTGAGAATAGCCTGCAGTGCTCCTCATCTCACTTTGGATATTTTACCTAACTCAATATAACGTTTGGTTTCTAGATCTTCTCCACTGATTAAATATGGTACATATTTCTGATTCTCAAGCAGATATGGGGATTTTTAGCAAGACACAGTACAGTTGCAGGTTCAGCACAGAGAGTTAATCGTCAACTCCCCTGATTTTTGTGTGATAGTATATTTGCTGACAAGTAGTCCAATTCACCTGATGTCGACTGTTTGGGCACCTGTTTCCTCCCCGTCCAACTCCAGTCTGTTAGCATTTTCTAAATCCCCATTGCAACGGGGAACAACAAGTGGAACCCCTTGCATTAGTACCCAACAAACCGATAATGGCAAGTTTTCTTGCGTGATTAACGTCTAGTTTTCCTCTTCCCTCTTTGCACAGGAACGGACGCTGGAGGTCAGAATGGAAATTCACCATCTCCCCTTCTACCACTCAAGTGGCAGGAATCATGAAAATCCAGGTATTTTTGTCTAAATATAAAGTGCTTCTTTGTGTCTAATACCTTAGATGTCTTCTATTGCTCTTGTTCTACAATTTGTATCATGTGGAGATACAGAATGAATTTTGGGTACCAAATGAACTGAGCCGTAACTTTCATCCTCCAGGTTCATTACTATGAGGATGGAAATGTGCAGCTGGTGAGCCACAAAGAGGTCCAGGAGTCCATGTCTATTTCTGTGAGTTCAGCTTAAATTATTTGCACACCGACAGATGAGGAAATTCATTTTGCCGTAACCAGAGCTCAAACTAAAAAGGCTTGAACCTTATATATACGTTCAGGAGTCAACGATTCCAAATCAAGCCATTCTAGTTATCTCTGGTGTAACTGATGACATTTCATAAATCAAACACATTATTATTTTCACAGTTCCACTCTTTCATTGTAATCCAGTCCAGCCCAATTTCAGTTTTACCTCCTGAAAACACTGTTTTGACCTGGGGATTTCGCATGGGGATGTTTTGGCCTAATTTTATGGAGGTGTCAGTGAATTCTCTATGTTTTTGTTGCACCTTCACCCTGTTGTTGGTATATGACACCATTTTTTTCTTTCCATGTTGCCCTCAAAATAACTTCTGTGCATATTTTACGTCATGTTTCAGAATGAGGCTTCAACTGCAAAGGAGTTTGTTAAGATCATGGAAGCAGCAGAGAACGACTATCAGGTATGTAAAGACACGGATATTCTGTTTCGCGGTGCTTCTTGGTTTGTTGCTTTGAAAATTGAGCTGGCACATTAACTTGATGAGTCAAAGTGAAACAATGTTTTAGTCATGTCAGAAATAAATCATGGAATCTTTCACTTCCACTTTAAACCTACAGAACAGGGTTTTCCTCGTAAGTCAGGTTTTGCGGCTAAGGCGAATGGAAAGCTGAGTCATACTGATGAATTTGGATGTATTTTAATTGGCTGCCCTTCCACAGCCACCCATTCGTTAAAAGAAACTGATGACCTTATTTGACTTTGCAAAGCTTGTAGAAGACACTGTCACACATAATTTGTAACCTCTTATTTTTTTATATTGGGTATTTTGAAATTATATTTTGAAAAACAAAGCAAGTAAACATTCTTTTGACCAATGTCCTCATCTTAAACATTCGCCTCTGGCGGCAAAAACGTTTCCGAAACATGTCACACAACCCTCGGACTGTTGGAAATGATTGGAATATATTGGAATGATTTTTTTAATATACTCGTAACGCCACTCTTCTCTCCACCTCTCCGTTATTCATTCCAGACGGCCATCAATGAGAATTACCAGACCATGTCGGACACTACCTTCAAAGCCTTACGCCGCCAGCTTCCTGTGACACGCACCAAGATCGACTGGAACAAGATCCTGAGCTACAAGATTGGCAAAGAGATGCAGAACGCTTAAAAAACAACAGAGAAGATAAACAGACAGCTCCCAAGCCCCCCCACCCACCCCCACCCCCCCAAACAACGTTGCATGACTGGATAGTTGTATCGTCTTTGTACAAAAATTAGAGAAACGGGGACAAAGAAAGGTTTGGTCTCATAGTCTGATGTCACCTTACACTTTGGATGTCTACTTATATTCATGGAATTTTTTTTTTCTACAGACACCGCTAACTCCACTGTATATTAA